>NC_073232.2:65112727-65415757 GCF_029281585.2 Gorilla gorilla gorilla | reverse complement strand
ATTCTTCAGCAAAAACATGCAGATCATAAACAGAGACTGAGACAAATGAGTCCTAAAGTCTGTCCTAGGCAAAGTTTCTTCATTCACAGCCGACTACAGCAGTAAAATTTAAAATGTTTTCAGAACCACTCAAAGGCATTATTCATACACTAATTTGTAACTTCTATTCAAGTACCCCAAACTCATATATATATAGTAAGATATAAAACCTTCGGTGGATTAGTATAGCACTTAGCACAGAATAGGCTCTGAAAAAATATTTGCTGAATGAATAAGTGGATTTTTTAAGTGGGATTAATCACTACTAGTGCCTAGCGAATAGGAGTACTTTCTCTTAATTGATATCTTAGTTCCTACCTGATGGTTACTATCCATTTTTAAGGAATATCAAAACAGTGTCCACAAAAATGACAGGACAATGCACTGAGCTTGGGGTTACTACATTATTCTCAAATGAGTAGGGAGGTTTTTTCTTCCTAAAACCCATAACGTATTGAACATCTACTATTAAAGCACTATGTATTCCTGATAGTGTAGGGGAAAAAGGAGCACAGGCTAAGGCAGAATATATGGAATAAAATATGCCAAAAGTATGAAATAGTAGACAAGTACAAATAACATATGCTCAGATTAAATAAGAGCAAAAATTAGTTAAGACTGTCATAACCTTTATGACAGTCATAGGGCAATGTGACAATATTTACCAAAATGTATAATATACTTTAAGCCCCAGGAATTCCATCTCTTACTTACAGATATATTAAAAATGAGTCAAGATGTGTGTTCAAAAGTGCAGCCCTATTTATGTAACACAATTTCCAAAAGCACCTAAATATCCTTCACTGTGGTTTGGATAAATAAATTTGATGCCTCCTCACAACAGAATACCATGTGGTCATTTCAAAGAATGTGGTATATCTGTACATACCAACATATCTGTGATGTAGAAATATATATTAATTGAAAAATGTATTTATCATTCACATATATGTGGGCATATACATTTATATATATATGTGCACGTGTATGTAAGCATAAAACATCTAGAAACATATACATACAGAGGCTACGGGGGGACAGGGATAGAGAATTGGAGAGGGTCAGGGAATTTCAATTGTTTATACATGATTTATAAATAATAATTACATATCATTCTATGCTTTCAAAAAACTAAAGATTACAGAGAGAGTAGGAGGAAAGACGAAAAAGAGAGAAAAGAAGAAGGGTTTCCTAAGAATTCTCAAGTCCAGGACTTACATATGCATTTTAAAATATATGCAGCAATTGTGACACAGCCACCAAGGCCAGGCAGTCATGGAATTCACCTTCTCTTGCAGTCATATTTTCTAGAGATTTCTACTCCCACCCCTCTTTGGGAACCCATGTTGCTTGGGACCTGCCCCAAACTTCCTGGCAACGGCAGTTCTGGCAAGAGCAACAGGAAAGAAAAACAGAAGAGAACAGAGCTCTTTTGCCCATCTCAAGGCCTGAAGCTTGAGTGAGTGACAAAATTACCAGCAGACTGAGCATTATTCAGAAAGACTCACCCAACCAGGACCTATATCTCGGTCACCAAAATAAAACTTCCTTTTTCTATCTAAGATCTGAATCAAAAAATGGGACAGGCTGAAATACAGACTTTTAAAAATCCTCCCTTGGCTGGGCGCAGTGGCTCATACCTGTAATCCCAGCACTCTGGGAGGCTGAGGTGGGCGGATCACCTGAGGTCAGATGTTTGAGACCAGCCTGGCCAACATAGTAAAACCCTGTCTCTAATAGAAATACAAAAATTAGCCGGACATGGTGGTATGTGCCTGTAGTCCCAGCTACTTGGGAGGCTGAGGCAGGAGAATCGCTTGAGCCCAGGAGGCGGAGTTTGCAGTGAACTGAGAGTGCCACTGCACTCCAGCCTGGGCAACACAGTAAGACTCTGTATCAAAAAAAAAAAAAATCCTCTCTCCTTTCTAATGTTGCAAGCTGTAAAATAACACCAGCAGAAGAATACAATCATAGGGATGGCGCTACACACGTCTGGAGTATGTTCCTAGAAACCCAGACTAGAAAGAGACGTGGGCTTTCTCAGTTCCCCCAGGTCCTCAAGTTCCTCCTCAGCCCATTAGCAGAATCAGTACAGAAACATCCATGCCACTGCCTACCTGGCTTCATTCTGCTGCCAGCGGAGTGCCAAAGCTATGGAATGAGGTGTGGGCTACTGAAAGACCATTCAGAACCTGTTCCCCAAATATTACTTGTACACCAATTTGCTACCTCTTCATACCACCTATAATATTATTTACTTAATACTCTTCTTTAAACTGGCTCACACTCTCTTTTTTTAAACTAAGTCTTGTTCTAAGCAACAATATCTGTGAAAACAGGTATTTGATGGCATTTTTCTTTTTGAGACAGAATCTTACTACGTTGACCAGGCTGCGGTGCAGTGGTGCAATCACAGCTCACTGTAGCAGTGATCTCTTGGGTCCCAAATGATCCTCCCATCTCAGCCTCCTGAGTAGCTGGGACCACAAGCATGTGCCACCACACCTGGCTTTTTTTTTTTCCCCAGAGATGGGATCTCACTGTTACCCAGGCTACTCTTGAACTCCTGCACTCAAGTGATCCTCCTGTCTCAGCCTCCCAAATTGCTGAGATTACAAGTGTGAGCCACCATGCCTAGCCTTGATGGCTGTTAAAGAAAACAAACAAACAAACAAACAAATAGTAATGAACATTAAAACAAATATATAACCAAGAATTTAAAAAGGGTTTGTCTGAGTCCCATGGTATATGAAAAAGTGATTGTGAACAGTGTTCTAAAAGAAAAAAAGAAGAAGAAGAAGAAGAAAAAAAATCCGTAACATTCTGGAAAAATGATCTGAGGTGCAAGCAAAAGCACTGTAAATAAACTTTGGGAGCGCTGCCTACACAAAAGCATGGTTCTGCCACCCATGACTAAAGCATCTTTTGTCTTTAGCTAAAAAAGCAGTTGGAGTAAATAAATGGAGAAAGGAGATGAGAAAAAAAATCCTTTCGTGAATTTTCTCTATCACTATTATTCGGTTTTCTTTAGATCCAATTGCTTTTGGCCTTAGGGATGTCTTTTTGTTCTGAGTCCAAGTATTTAACAGACAACTTCAGTTTGGGATGATGAAAATGATGATTCTACAACAATATGAAAAATGATTAAAATGGTAAGTTTTTGTGTATTTTGCCAGATTTTAAAAATTAACAGTAATAAAAGCCAACCACACTCAGCAAATGAGCCAAGGAGAATCTAGAGAAGTTGGCCACAGTGGGCTTGGGCAGGCTCGAAGGGTGGCCTGGCACAGCCTATGTAGCAGGTCAGCCTTTATCCCTTGACCTTCTCTATCTGTTACCACTCAGGGGGTTTAACTGTGGTGTGGAAGGAAAAATAGGGCGGTCCAAGAAAGAATGAAATCGTAACCAGCTGGCTGGCTAAACGTCAGTATCTTTTTGCTGCCAAGTTTGAAAAAGGAGAAAGTGGCACTCTGGGTCTCTTTCTAGCTGTAAAATGCAGGGTGGAAGGTGAGTTGTCTTTTTCTTTCCTTTCAATACATTTTTCTGAGACTACTGAGGTTGAAACTATTAGATAAAACTAGATGGTTAGATTATATCTTGATATACACATATATCTCTTTTGTATTAGGCAAGTTTTACATGGTAGTAACCTTAGGAATTAAGAATTGGGATTACATTTAATTGACAGCTGACCTGTGAGTTTCAGTTGGTATCAGCTAATCTAAGGGGGAAAAGAAGAACTCCCATATACAATAGGAAATTAGACAAATCAGTGCCCTTAGAAGCAATCCCATACAATTGTAAAGTATCTTCTTGGAAAATGTTCAAGGATATAGAAAATGCATGATCATGATTTTGTGACATCTATATCACAGATATATATGCATAGAAAATAAGAATTTAGGTCTACATACAAAACTGATACAAGTTACCCCTGGTGACTTAACAATTCTGCATACTTTCTCATAGGCAAATATTTCTTATAATGAATAGCTACTATTTTTATAATCAATAAAAAGCTATAAAGACTTTTCAAAGGTGGAGACCCTTCAAGAAAACACACACACAAACACACACACACACACACACACACACACACACACACTTCCCCACTCCATTCTGACCAAAAAAAAAACACACACACACACAAACATTCATCCTCTATTATAAACAGCAACGGAGAGGAGGGACCCAGCGAGCTGACAGGCTAAATTTAGCCGACAGATCTAAGTTACAGCTCCTCTCCAAAACCATCCCTGAAATAGTCCTGGTCTTATGAAATTGAATTTCATACGACTGTCACTCTGGGCTTCATTTAATGAGCTTCTAGTTTTATCAAATGGCCACAGGAATTACGTATTATTAAAAATAGCACCACACTATGCTAACTGATCCAATGTCTTGGCAAACAGCAACTTGTTTTCTGCATTTTCATGAAATGCCTCACACATGTAAATCAAAATAACAAAGGTCAAAGTTTTTTAAGTCTTTAGAAGGAAGTTATTAACTTCAGGAGTCATAAACTCTACAATAGAGTCTTAAGAAGAAGAAAAAAAGTTTTTTTAAAGGAAGAAACATACACTGAAGTCTTTTAATTGAAAAGACTTTATAAGATTATCGAATTATCTTGGCAAAAATTTTGGGTTAGTGTATTGTACCTATTTTACAGATGAAGACATGGAGGCTCAGAAAATAAGTGATTTTAAATTAGATCTTTGTACTACATTTCTAATGATATCACATAGAAGAATTATGCAGAATTTATCATTAAATTGTTTACAGATGAATAGAGCCAAAAGATCCGTTTCTTCAAGTTTAAAAAGATTTCCATTGCAATTATATTTTATTAGTATTTAAAAATACTGCAGGATTTTCTTTTAAACGTGTATTCTTCTTTTGGGTTTAAAGTCTGAAAACAATCTACATATCTTTTCAAACTATCAATCTTTTAATAATATAAAACAAAAAGATGGCTTTCTTCTTTTATCTTTTGAATTAAACAGTATAAGCATCGCTTGTACAGGAAAGTTTGGAAAAGGTGGGCAGCAGAAAAAAGAGATAAACATGACCTTTATAATCTGGAGACCCAGGATGTAGAAATTTTTTTTTAATTACAACACTTAATAATGACTAGTTTCATTTTCCTTGGTTAAAAAAAAAAAACTTTGATTTGTATACTTTCTCACGTGTTGTTTTAAATTGCCTTAATTCTCTATAAATATTGCTCTATTTACACACACACATATAACCTATATATCCTATATTATTAAGATATATCCATTGCTTTTCTTCAATAGGCACAAAGATGCCATTTTTCAGTATAAAATAAAGACTATGTAATAGAAAGGGGCTTTGGCTCAGGGCTAGGGCTATGGTTTAGTAATATTTAAAAAGAGGTAGCTATAAAGCATAGCAGTTAATGTGGTGCTACACACTGAATATAGACCTTTTGGGGATAATTAGATCATGATAGCAGAGCCATCATGAATGGGATCAGTGCCCTTATAAAGGAGACCCTAGAGGACTTCTTCAATCCTTCTGCCACATGAGAGTACAGTGAGAAGACAGCTGTCCAGGAGAAGGAGGGAATCGGCTAGCACCTGGATCATGGACTTTCTAGCCTCCAGAACTCTGAGAAACAAATTTCAATTGTTTATACGCCACCCAGTCTATGGTGTTTTGTTATAGAAGACGGAATGAACTAAGACACATGGGCCTTGGAATCTCCAAGACTATTAAGATTTTTTCTTCCTTCACTCACTAATGATTACCATTTGTATGATCTTGAGTAAGTTATCTAACATTTGGGCCTTTTGTTTCTTTACTCTAAAATGAAAATAAATAATATCAACCTCAGATAGATTTTTAAACTTTTTTTAACTTACTTTCTCTCTCTCTTTCTTTTTCTCTTTCTCTCTCTCTCCTTTCCTTCCTTCTTTCTCCTTTCCCTCTTCCTCCCTCTTTCCTCTCTTTCTCTCCTTCCTTCCTTCCTTCCCTCCTTCCCTCCATCCCTGCTTGCCTTCCTTTCTTTTCTTTTCTCTGAAATGCAAGTGGTGCAATCACAGCTCAGCAGTCTCCCACCTCAGCCTCTGGAGTGTTGGGGACTACAGGTGTGTGCCACCATGCCAGGCTATTTTTAATTTTATTTTTGTAGAGAAGAGTTCTCACTCTGCTGCCCAGCCTGGTCTTGAACTTCTGGGCTCAAACAATCCTCTTGCCTCAGCCTCCCAAAGTGCTGTTATTACTGTCATGACCCACTGTGCCCGGCCTACTTTCTATTTTGAAATAATTTTAGGTTTAAAGAGAAGCTGCAATAGTACAAAAAACTGAGGCATACCCTTCACCCAGACTCCTTTATATTATCAACTTAGATGAGGATAGTACAATTATCAAAACCAAGGAATTAACATGGTTAGAATTCTGTTAACTAAATGACATATCTTCTTTTTAATTTCACAAATTTCCCCTCTAATAGCCTTTTCTCTGTTCCCACAATTATTTAGTGTCCCCTTAGTCTCTGCTAATACATGGAAGTTCCTCAATCTTTCTTCACCTTTCATGACCCTGACAGTTGAAGGGTGCTAGTTTTTTTTTTACCGAATACCTCCAGTTTGGGTTTCTCTGATGTTTTCTCTTGATTAAATTGAGGTTATGCATTTTTGGCAAGAATGCCCCAGAAGTAATGTTGTGTTCCACTCTGATCATATCAAAGAACAGAAGCTATCCATCTGCCCCATTACTGGTAACACTAACTTTGATCCATTGTTTAAGTTGGTAACCTCAGAGAGTTGTTTTTTTACAGGTTCTAGAAAACAGTAGGTCTTCAATAAATGGCAGCTATTATTATGGTAAAGTTCAGACTAAGAACAAGTTTTGAATCAGGTAGACTTGGATTCCAGTTCTCACTCTCCCAGTTTCTGCCATGTGATCATGGGAAAGGTTTTTAACTTCCCTAGTCCTCTTTCCTTCAGTGTACCACAAAAACAAAGCTACCTGAAAAGTTACAAAGTTTTAATCAAGTTACCATAAAGGTTAAATGAAATAACATATGTAAAAGTACTCAGTACCTATGTTTTATAAGTGCTCCATGAAATCAATCACTGTTCTTTTAAGCAAGTTGTCATGTTCTGCGAAATAATCACTATGAACTAAGATAAAGGAACCTGAGATCTGATTACAAAAAAAAAGGTGACTTAGGGGCATGTTGGGAGTAGGAGAGGAAGATGTCAGATGAGCTAGGAAGGCATGGGAGAACCTTGGCCGTGTGATGGCCAATGGCATGTCTCTCTTGTTTCATTTTATCTTTTCCTTGGATAAACAAGTTTTGCAATTAGAGCTTGAGAACACAAAAGGCATTCATGCTTGATTTCTAGCACATTAACCAGATGATGCAAGAGCCGAACCCCTGTTATGTGCTGTGAAGGGCTCTGTCTCACTTGTTCTCTCCTGTAAAACTACTATCCTCTGCTTGCTAGACCCTCTTGTGGGGCTTTTTAGGCTATGACATAGGACATCAAAAATTTTTCTTCTGCAGCTGTCTCTGCTGTTGTACTTGAGTTTAGATTATCACATGGCAATTCTGCGATGCCTAACACATGGTAGTTATAATATGTTATGAAATAATCCCGCCTTTTAAAATAGAAATCTAACACTGAAGAAACTGGAAAATAAATGTGAAACTAACCCTAGAGGGGTCTTAAGAGGCAAGTCAAAATTGTAAAGACTTCTCCATCAGTCTGCATGAAGAATTATAAAACTAATTATTGTGTCGCAGCCTTTCTGGATTTAACCTCAACTTTGGAAACATGCCACTACTTATAAGAGTATAGTAACATTTACTGCACTGCAGGATGGAATGCATTACTTCATATAGCTTAGACGGTAATTTACAAAAGCATTATAGCATCCTTATGGGTTGAAGTAATTAGAAAATCAGTATGTGATGCCATAGCTTTTTCTACAGGATACTGTCATTACTAGCTAAGCTCTTCAGCATCCACACCTTAAAGACTAGGAAGTTAAACAGCTTCCTATGGCCTCTCAATGCCTAAGTGGGAACCTGTATGCTGCTAAAATAAAACGCATGTGTAGTTCTCTGAACAAATCAATGTGACAGCTGGAGCTTCATGCTCTGGCTCCTAGGCTAGGAAGGGGACCACAGGCCCAGGTGACGTCTAAGTTGCTATGAGGATTACTGAATTTTCAGAGGCCCAAATTGCCTAGCAGGTTAAGCAGAGAACTGAACAGGGGCCAAGAGTCCCAAGTTCTCTTCTCAGCACACCCCTGCCCCACCTGTGAGATGGAGGGGAGGAACCATCAATTCCCCACTGTCCTGCTCTGCCTAGCAAGGAGGGTGATGAGAAAGCCTACTATGACCCGAGGTTTTTAAAAGTATAAGCTCACTAAATTCAAAGCAATTCTACAAAAAGGGATAAATGAATATCTATTGACAGGTGAGGAACCTAGGTACTCAAGGTTCCTGGTACTCAAGGTCAAGTGGTACCAAGCAACCTGGTACTCAAGGTCAAGTGCCCTACAAAGGGTCACATGTTGAGTGGAGGAGTCCCAACAATAGGCTCCAAAGCCTGTGCGCTCCCCAACTGAGTAGTGCACCTCCAACTGGGGATACCATCGATGATGCTGATAGAAGATTCTGGAATGTGTTTTCAGTTCCTTAAAATGAGTTACCACACCTGGAGACAAATGCTGCCTAAAGGGGGAAATCCATGTAGTTTCACTTTCCTTAACCATTAAGGCAAAGTTATAAAAGCATTCCTTGGCGGTTCTTTCAGAGACTTCCCCTGCTCACTCCCTATCCCAGGTCAAAAAGCCTTCCACAAACACATACACCCACTTCCTCCAAAACTTCCACCATGGAGGGAACTATTAGAAAAATCAAAGATCCGATTTATATGTGTTTGTGTGGATTTAATTACCTTACGCTATCTCTTTTTTCAAAAAGGACTTTCCCTCTTTATCAAAAAGGCAATATTCTCCCTGTAAGAAGATTCAGGCAATACAGAAATACAGAAAGTTAAATACATAGACAGACAGATAAACAGATAAACAGACACCGCAAGCCAAGCCTCCTCCATCTTATCTTTCAGAGATAACCAGTGCTAACAGGTATATATCCTTCAGGACAAATCTAATTGTCAAATGAAAAAAGCAAGGCGGCAGATTCATAGGTATTGTATATGCTAAAAGAAAATCCTTAGCTAAATTAAATTTAACAGAGGTTAATTGAGCAAAGAACGATTCATGAATCAAGCAGCCTCCCAAGCCACGGTAGGCTCAGAGACTCCAGCACAGCCACATGGTGGAAGATTTATAGAGAGAAAAAGGAAAGTGATGTACAGAAAGTGGAAGTGAGGTACAGAAACAGCTGGAGTGGTTACAGCTTAGTGTTTGCCTTATTTGAATACAGTTTGAACAACTGGCCCCCTTTGATTGACCAAAAATTGGTGATTGGCACAAGAGTAGGTTACAGTCTGTTTACACCTGCATTTAGGTACAGTTCACTATATACAGAGAAACCTTTACACTGAACTTAAAATATTTAAGGAGGCAGCTTTAGACTAAACTTGATTTAACATATGCTACCATTTGTGTAAGAGAGGGAAGGAAGGAGATATATACATATTTAGTAATAAAAACATACAATATCACTTGAAGGCTTTGAAAGCAACATCCACTATCTCCAGGAAGTAGACCTGGATGGCAAGGGTAGGAGGTACACTTGACATTATGTATTTTTTCATGCCATGTGAATTTTGAACCATGTGAATTTGTTATGTACTCAAAATGTTAACAATTTAATTAAATATTTAAACAAAGCAAATGTACTCCTTAAAAGCCCAAAAGAGGCTGGGTATGGTGGCTCATGCCTGTAATCCCAGCACTTTGGGAAGAAGAAGTGGACAGATCACTTGAGGCCAGAAGTTCAAGAGCAGCCTGATCAATATTGCAAAACCCTGTCTCTACTAAAAAAAAAAAAAAAAAAAATTTGCCAGGCATGATGGTGGGTGCCTGTAATCCCAGATACTCAGGAGGCAGAGGCTGCAGCAAGCTAAGTTCGCACCACTGCACTCCAGCCTGGGCGACAGAGCGAGACTGTCTCAAAAAGAAATAAAACAAAAAACAAAAACAAAAGTCCAAAAGAGTGCCTCACATATAGCGAGCGCTTGATATGTACTGTAGAATAAATGGAAAAAATGGGCCTATATATTTTAACATAATTGGAATTACACTACTTAGATGGCACATGCTGTTTTAAATAACCTACTACATAAAACAATAATAAAACAAAACACCTGATTACTAAGATGAAAAGGCATCCATGATCAGTTCTTAGATAGGAATGATATAAACTAAGAGTGAAATAAGATTTTGGACGTCATCTAGCAACCGGCAAACAAGTCTAGAGCGCCGATGTACAATATGAGGACGATAGGTAATAAAATCATACTGTATATGGGATTCATACTAAATGAGTAAATTTTTAGCTCCTTTTGCCACAAAAACAAAAATTGAGTAACATATGAAATGATAGATAGTTTCACTATAGTAATTGTTTTACCATCTATATGTACCCTATAACATCATGTCATATACCTTAAATATATACAATGAAATTTATTTTTAAAAATATCAACTGTCTTTCTGAATATTTTCTCCCAAGAATACTATGGGTAGAGGTCAAAAACAGCCACCTGAATGTCTAGGTGCATCATCCCAACGGGCTCTAATAAAAGGTGCAATTTTTTATGTTTATAGTTTACCTTAAAACTACATGTAAATTTTGTGCTTTGCTCTAATAATATAGTCATGGCTATACTAATATAAAAACCAATCTTTGCCTAAATCTTTAAAAAATATATGCTGTATTTAGCAAGTTACCTCATACTTCTTGGCTTACCACCTTGTATCTGGGGGGAGGTCAAGTACCCAATGTGAAAGTCGCAGGTTCTAGTTAAAGCCTCAAATTATACACAGACCGGGGCCATCAAATCAAAGTGCTTTACTTAAGATCACAAGGCACACACCAGCAAGGCTGAGACCAGGCTATGAGAGCAACTTCCCAGTGAAATAAAAATATTCCACTTTGCTATTTTCTCCTCTTCCTGGCCATCCCCACATGCACAGAGCCACTAAAATAAAGGCCTCTGATGTCTCATCAGGCTCTACCAATTTCCATTTATGAAAAGGTTCTTTGGTAGCCCCCTGACCATAACTGGCTAATTCAGCCTAGCTATGCCCACAAAACATAAAATCTCCAACAAGTCCCAAATCTCATTAGACTTTCTATGAAGCTTTTTGTTTGTACAGAAAAAATAAATAAATAAACTGTTCCTAAGCAATTTAGGAATCATTTTGCCTGTATTATTTATAAACGTTTAGTATACTAATTGAAGATTTGTTTTATTTGTTAAAACCAGAACTTTGGTTTCACAACATTTAGTTAACCAATGACTTTGAATACTTTATGTGTTTGAAAACAGCACTGCCTATTGTTGAAAATATTCCATAATACCCATTACTCCTGATTTTAGCTGGTGTTCCTTTACTTTTTCCAAAGCAACTTCATATTTGAAATTATATTAACCTATTTTATATAAATAATTCATTGAATAATAACCGGTGGTTAAAATATCTGCAATGAAATTATGTTCAATTATTATTCAAACTATTCGGTACTACAAATACATGTAACATCACTAAATCAAATGCATAAATCATGTTTTATGAAATACACCTGCAGCAGGCAAGACATTTGAGCAGGAAATCAATTTTAACTGATGTTTCTCTTTGGGAGAAACAAAGTACACAAATGTTTAGATTGCTGGTATAGTAATTTATTTTCTTTTATGCTTTACTGAATAAAGCTGAACTTTGTTTTATTTGTTAAAACTAGAACTTTGGTTTTGAATAAAGCATAAACCCTGAAGCATTACTCTATTCCCCAGAGGAATTTAAGTCAATAGAATGTTCATGTCAGCTGGGCGTGGTAGCACACACCTGTAGTCTGTAGTCCTAGCTCTGTGGAAGGCTGGAACAGGAGGATGGCTTGAACCCAGGAGTTGGAAGCTGCAGTGAGCTGTGATCGTGCCACTACACTCCTGCCTGGGTAATGGAACAAGACCCTGCCTCTTAAGAAAAAAAAAATTAATATCTAACAATTAGAATGTTCATGTCTAGATACTTTAAAAATCTTTTTTGGAATTACTCCCTTTGAAAGAAATTGGGCAATTAAGTGCTTGAACCAAAATGTCTACAAGGATAGAGAAATCAGAGAACAATTTCTTTACTGTATCAAGTATCTTGAGTCTCCAGGAAAAATTCCAGAAACTTTAGGCTCAAATAAATTCCACTCTGTCACAAAAGTCACCAGCATACCCAAATAAAAATCCCTGGTAATGGTCACAGCCTGGGTCTGGGGTAGCAGTGGAGAGGTAGAAACCAAAGTCATAGGGGAGAGAGGGTAATGTCAGGAATAAAACGGCTCCAAGAGGGGCTATGCACTCTGCCCTGGCCTTGTCCTGGAATAGGATGCCAAGAAGTGTGTAGTTTGCCCGAGCATCTCCAAGACCTGGTCAGAGGTATTGAGAATTTTCCAAACAAAAGACAAAACTTTGAAGAAACAAATATAAAGAACAAGGCACATTTCCATTTCAAAACCATTCCAAAGCAACTCAAAACACATTTAAAAGAGAAAGGACTTCTAGTCTAGGAGACCACAGACCTAAAATCAAGTCATTAACTAATCCCCTCTCATCTTCCACTTTTCTCTGACTTAACTGGGAGGAATTTAATACTTTTCCTTACTTGCAGTGCTGTTGTGGGACTTGAACATGATAACTTACATGGAAACTTTTAAAAGCTGAATTTTTTTTTAAAAGAAGACACACATGCAGCCAATAAGCATATGGAAAAATGCTCAGCATTACCAATCATTAGAGAAATGCAAATCAAAACCACAATGATACCATCTCACACTAGTCAGAATGGCTATTATTAAAAAGCCAAAAGTAACAGATACTGGCAAGATTGTGGAGAAAAGGGAACACTTACACACCGCTGGTGGGAATGTAAATTAGTTCAACTATTGTGGAAAGCAGTTTGGTGATTTCTCGAAGAATGTAAAACAGAATTACCATTAGACCTAGTAATCCCATTATTGGGTATTTACCCAAAGGAATATAAATTGTTCTATCGTAAAGAATGTGCACATGTATGTTCATCATAGCACTATTCACAATGGCAAAGATGTGGAATCAACCTAAATGTCCATCAGTGATAGACGGGATAAGGAAAATGTGGTGTATATATATGCCATGGAACATTATGCAATCATTAAAAAAAAAAAAAAAAAGAATGAGATCATGTCCTTTGCAGCAACATGAATGGAGCTGGAGGTCATTATCCTAAGTGAAGTAATGCGGGAGCAGAAAACCAAATAGTGCATGCTCTCACTTATAAGTGGAAGCTAAACACTGAGTACACATGGACAGAAAGAAGGGAACAACAGACACCAGGGCCTACTTGAGGGTGGAGGGTGGGAGGAAGGTCAGGCTTGAAAAACTACCTATCGAGTACTATACTTATTACCTGGTTGATGAAATGGTCTGTACGCCAAATCCCCATGACACGCAATTTACCTATATAACAAACCTGCACATGTACTCTGAACCTAAAGTAAAAGTTGTGTGAAATGTTGCACAAATAAGTTATTACTGTACTCAAAAGATGGCAAACTTATAAATGATTAATTTGTAATGTCAAAAGTTTTCTGTCTATGTAATTAGAAAAACAAAATAGAATCTAGCCATATCCATTTAGAGAGTCTTAATCAAAGCCATGGTTTCTTTATGGGTTTAATAAATAATAAACATCATCATGACTTAGATTTGAGTCCATTTCTTCTAAACATAGTATACAAGTGCACAGTCTTTCACCTAACTGTACAATGTCGGGAGGTAGCAGTGATACCTCTGGGTTCTACTGGTGACTGGGTTCTACTGAGACGTGAACTGCATACCAGCAGAGCTGTCTTCCTCAGGATCCATGAAGACCAGCCCAGCAAGCACCATGCAAAGGACAACACTACCAGAAAGTGTACCTTCATAACATCACCAGGGCACAGTCCAAGTGTTATTTCAGAAACAAGAGAAAGAAAAGTCAACAGACAAAAGGTAAATAATTGAAAAACGAACATGACAACAAAGTATGGGAGTGAAATGGTATGATGTCTGGGATTTGTCTTAAAATACTGCCCCTCTTTCCCCAGAACTAAGTAGGGGAAAGGGAGAGAGAGAACAAGAATCCAGGAAGTTGATTGTTAATGCTGGGAGATACGGATATGGAGTTCATTCTACTATTCACTTTACATTCTGTGTTTTTTTAAACTGCCATAATAAATTATCTTTAACTTGAAATTTAATCTGGTATGAACCCAATTTGGTTAAAAAATAATACAAACATAAAGCACCCAGAAAGTTTTTTTTTTTTTTAATGAACCAAAAAATGTATGTTGGGTGGTGGGATGAAATTAAAGAATAAGTCAACTGACTTCACAAAACTGCTGAGCAGAGGAGCCACTATTTACAGCAAGCAGCTCTTCCCACCAAGTCTCACACATACACCAACATTTACTGGGGCCACCATCTTATTAATAATCTACCCATGCATCCAGCATTCCTTGAACAAAGTGGGACCTAACCCTGAAAGGGCACCCAAATATTACCCACGTTACACTCTCTATGGGAGGGCTTTATCCACTAGCCCTTTCCTCAAAGAAAGAAAAATACGTCCAATTTCTCAGACTAAAGAAACCAGGTCAAGTCAACAGGAGAAGAGAAAGGAAAGGCAAAAAGATCCAACCCTGATGCACAAGAATGACTCACATTAGACCGATGATAAAAACCAAAGAAGCACAAATCACTGCCTGTCACTTAACGGGAAGATACCTGCTAAAGCTTTACTCTGTATTTTCTCAACCTCTCCTTATTTCCTTACTAGCTCCAAAGGCATACAAGACAAGCAGGAAATATATAAGGAACTCCATTATGGCAGATAAGGAGGCACGTCAGGCAATGACACACCGTTCCTAGTAACTCCATTTCATAAAGGCACTGATCTGTCACCCACTGATCCCCAGGGCTGATTAAAGGCAATGAGTTCTGAGACCAATTACTAGAGGTATCTACAGAGACTGTGGACCATTTCTGAAACCTGTCCCACAAAAAGACAAAAGATTTTCTTGGCAAAATATTTCTATATTATTAATAGTAAAAACAACCAAGATTCAGGTGATAGCAGCTTTGGCTGATCAGGACAACTTAAAAGATTTTGCAGATGAGCTGGCAAAGGTCCAAGCCCCAACCAAGGGCATTCTTCGATCGTGCAAGTCCTAGGGACACTGTGCTCAGTTTATCTTCCTAGGACAAGGTACTCATTACCCAAATGTTCAGACTCCTGACCTTTGCCAAGTGAGTCATATATCCTATCTCTATATAGATACCACAAAAGGAGCGGAAAAAACTGCCATACAAGCCAATTCCCTAGGCTGAAGGGAGAAATTACTTAAATCCCATTCTGACATCTTTCTGCTTTGAGTTTTAAGAGAAGTTTTCTTTAAAACAACTAGTCTGTTCCTATCTTACAGATAATGTGACTCTTGTGATGTTTTCCTTTGGCCACCAGGAATCCCTGAGCCAAATGTTACAGGCCAAATCTAGCAACTGGGTTGAACTTAAAGATTCAGTGATGATATCTGAAGAGTCTTAGCGTTTGTGTCGTGTTTCCTAAAACAAAGACTCCATCATAAGCCATGTGAATTCCTACTTCAGGACGGACAAGAGTCAGAAGTGGTAATACAGGGAATGGCATAAGTGATTTTCCCTTGACACTACAGATGCGTTCTGAACCATATTTTATGACACCTGACAAAGCAGAATTTGTCAAGCCTTGTTCAAGAGTCCCAGTTGGAGCACCCAGTTGGAAACCCCATTTGCCATTCAATTACCCATAACTGTCAATAGTGTTGATTTTACAATGTGTGGTTTTGAAATAGATCTGCACAAATTCTGGTGCCAGGCACCAAGAAATGGAAATCAAAATAAATCTGAGGTTATATGAAATAAATATGCAATAGCAAAAACAAGTTTTTTAAATAACTGCCTTTGCCTTTTGTTTTAATTCATCTAACTTAATTTCAGGGGCAGAAAAACAAGTCAAGTTTACAATGACTTTCAGGCTGTTAGAACCTAATACTCTAAGTTGTTTTTTTCCAGAATTTTGCTTTTCATTCAACAACAAATTGTTTAGCAACTAATAACTGGTCTGAATTCTTTCTGCCTATCTAAAAAGTAAAAATATGGAAGTTGATGACTATGATTGAGCTTTTTAAAGTAATGAACCAGATTAACAAATCACTATACCATCACGAACTAATCATCATATACAGAATAATTTCATAATCTGCCCACTCCTTTTTGCTTTTACATAACAGGAAGAGCTTGGCAGGAGATCTCTGGCAATACTTGGCGTGAGCTCACATCTAACAAGCTTGTCCCTTTAACAAGAGCAACATCAAGCCCCTGAGGGTGATAAATCAATTTCCTGCCCTCTCTGATCATACTGATTTTGTGTGTGTGTGATTAGACCCCTCCCCAAGAAAAAAAACACCTTCATGGTCGCTGTTATGATTAGTGTATTGAATGTTTACAATTCCAGGTGCAACTCATAGTAAAAATCAAATCACACGAGTCGTTGGGATCCGTGTAATAAACAGCTCCTTCAAGCTATTAAGGAGCAGGCGTAGCATTTGACTACAGTTAAAGTGCTCTTAAACAATTCTACTTGACTCTCACACTGGATTAGTTACCACTCACTCAGACATACTGATGCATGTGGATGATTAAGCAACTGCCCGCTGTCATTAGTATTAGCCAACCTAAGCTTGGCAACTCTGCTCCCATTAGTCAATATGCAATGCTTACCAAGACTCACTGTATTTGTCTCCAAACCTGCTTGTTTCCATTATTACATAATTTAAATAAATATTGAGTAATCAATGAAACTGGAGTCTGGAAAGAAAGTGAGCTGTTATTTCCACAAAACTAAATTGAATGCTTTAGAAAGACTTGATAAAGGTAAACAGTCTTACCAAAAGATTGCTGCAAAATTAGAGGTGGTTGAGACTTTAATATTCTTACGAGGAAAATGTAACTTAAAATGTGGAAGGATTCAGTATTGGGCTGCTTTGAAGTTTTGATGTTCTGGCATCACTTTAAAGAAATAAAGACTGGACATCGATGAAGGATTATGGGTGGGGCTTGTGCAGGAAAGACAAGAAATGGCACAAATCAGAGGACCCATATTCAAAAGAAAATTCCTTGACACTACATAAAACACTGAGAAATCCTAAACATTTCTGTTTCTAAAGTTAATAAAATGTTTATGGTGGGTATGTATACTGCTGAAAAAGTTATTTCCACCCTTAACCGATTCATCATTCAACTGAGGATCCCAGTTCTACTGAAAGAGGAACTAAACCAAGGTCTGGACCCTCCAGTGCATTTCCTCCCTTTCCATGATGAAAAACGTTAACAAAACCAGAAGGGGAAAAGTCAGCCTTTGGTGAAATCTTGCCCTCCTTTTAGTGGCTGTCTCCTCAGGAGTCTTTGCTTCTCTGAGCCCTCAGGGTGGGGCTCCCAGTCCCACCCCTCTAGAGGCCCAAGCTTAAAGACTACCTCTTCTCCTCTCTTTACTTCCCACATGCAGCCCCCATTATCTTAAGTCCAGGTATTCTCAGCTAGGAGTTGAGCAAAGCAAGGCAAAAGTCAACCCACACAGTAAGGTACATTTCTCTTCCCTAGGATGTTTTGCATTTCAGAAGGTCTATGTTCCACAACTGTAAATGCCTCCAGTTCAAGAGTATACAAAAGAGAAGTGAAAAAATTCAGGACCGTGGAAGGGGGGATATTTTGGAACTAGAGAGAGGAAGGAACAGGTTAGTCTTAAGACGAATTAGTTACAAATAGAAAGAATTAGACTAACTCCATCTGTTTTTGTTTGTTTGTTTGAGGAAGTGTTGACCTTTCCAAGCCAGTTTCCCTGTCTATAAAAATATGGATACCATCACCTGACTCACAGGATTAAATGAGATAATGAGCTGCAGAGTACCTAGTAGAGTCTAGGCACACAGCAGGTGCTCACCAATCATGGCTGCTTTTAGCAGTCTGTCTTCTCACATCCATCCCCACCCCACCCACAAGTGGCATTATTTTTCACATCTTCCTTCCCCCAATTTCTATACCCAAAGATTCTTTTAAAAGTAGCTAGGTCCCCTCCCCTCAATGCATCCCAACAGCGGCAGCCTCCAGTGTTCTGTTAAAAAGAAAGCTGTGTGGTGAACAGGCGGTATTACTTGAAGATAAGCACTCCACCCTTCTGCACACTCTCAGGAGCTCAAGTACGGGACACTCAAAATGTGAATATCCGTTGGTTGATTTGTACTATCAAATTTACTCAAAATTAATGTGCAGTAAGATCAAAAGCAAAAAAAAAAATGCTTCTTCTCTTTGCATGAGTACTCCCAACCCATTCTCTTCAAATGAATCATCATCTAAGATCTCTGATGTAGTTGCTAGATTTAGAGAACTTGTACATTCTTTGCAAATGGCAGATAACTGCCCTTGAGGAGATGGTTAGCAGCACTCTTAGACAGAGGACTCACTCAGTGTAGGGCACTCTGCAGGACCAGGTAGGATAGATACGTGGTCTCTGTGGGTGTCTAAGTTGTCACTCCCCAGTTCAAGGATCTAGAACCTCAAATCATACACATGCACAATAAAGCAAGATGAAGATGTTAAAGAGGACAGAAGAAACCAAGTATGGTTAGCTGGTCTTAGAAAGGAAACAGGCATGACACCAAAGCAGAGGAGAAGGCGTGCAAGGCCGATAAAGTCAGTTTGCTTTAGCAACATCCTGGCTACACACACAACTGATCACAGCTCACTCTCTCGCCGAGAGAGAAAATGCCTATGTTTAAAAGTTCTGAAGAACAAAGTGTCTGGGTTTATTTAGATGTCCACATCTCTTTGCCTCTGTGCATCTGAGTTACCTTTTCTGGATAAGCATCAGTTGCTATATATTGCTTTGGTTTTTCCTTTAGAAGACAAACACAAGTTGAGGAAGCTGCCTTTCCCGTTTGCCAATGATGATAAAATGCAACAGCTGTTACTTAAGCAACCATTTAGGTTTCAGAGGTATTGAAGATAAATCTGTTATTTCCTCTAAAGAAAAGCTTTTTCCTCTTGAGGTGTTAATTACTGATTTTAAATAAGTCACTAAAATCAAGTAAGTTATGTGACCTACGAAGGGCTGATGGTGACAGAATCTGCCTGAAATAGGTAGAGTGGCACCTAAGAACTCTGCCTCTAAGCCATTTCGCCTCTCTTCAGCATGTGACTTGGGAATGCCTTCTACTTATAGATACATTTCAAAAGGCTACACACAGAAAGTTTTCCATCCCTGACTTTGTACTCTGGTGTGCTAAGATTTTAGTATATAGTTAATATCATTCTGCAAATTTTTTCTCTCAGTAATAAAGTGAGGCAGACAAGTTTGGTGGTTATTTTTCCACTCTCTCGGAGCTTCTTAAAAAGTAGAGGTCTTCAGAAAACAGTAATTATTCACGTGCAATGACAAAAAATAAATAAGCACACCATATAAAAACAATCAGGCTCTAAACAGATGTATAAATGCAGGGAGTAGACATCTAAAATACTTTCAGGAACTATCAGATGACTTCAAAATATGATCATATCATCAGATTTTGAAATATTAAATAATGAAATGAAATTATCCTAACCTTTAAAAAATATTAGCTTTTAATCCAAACTGGTTTATAAAGGCAATAAAATAATATTTTAAAAATTATTTTAATAGTGCAGAGTTACTTAATCCAAAAGAATTGCAGAACGTTTGTAAGCAATTTGAAGCTAACAATACCAGTGTTGTAAGTTGGGATGTGATGTCGTAAGTGAGAACTTTTCAGTGTTACTTCTCATGGGGGGAGGTTCTGGTAAGTTTTTGCTATATTTTGGTAGCAAGTCTTCTGGGAAATCAATGCATATTCAGTTCTCAATCAAACCAAGCCAAGAATAACAATTACTATCAAGCCACCACATGAAGAAATTAACCAAACAAGCTTAACAGTTCTCTTGTAATATGGCAAGTATTACCAAAGAAGCCTTACAAACAGAGAAGCAGTTTGTCTCTGTGGAATGGAAAAAATATATATATTATTATTATTATTCAAGACAGTACCCTAATATAATAGACATTTCTAGCTAGGAGTTGTATATAGGCCAAGTTATTCAAAAGAGTAAGAAAAGAAATACTACTTATGGATATCAAATTCTTAAAAGTGACAGGTTATATGAAATGTCCAGGACAGGAAACACTTTAGAGACAGAAAGTAGATTAGTAGTTGCCTAGGGCTCGGTATGGAAGTAGAGATTAAATGTAAAAAGATAAGAGAGGAATCTTATCTTTTAAGAACCGATGGAAATGTTCTAAAATTGGTTTATGGTGCTGGTTGTAGAACTCAGTAAATTTACTGAAAATCACTGAATTATATAGAAAATATACTGCAGTAAAGTTGGTTTTTTAAATGACAAGGTGATCATTTGGACTTAGCATTTTAATTGGGACTGGGAGGTAACTAAGGAAGGATGTGCTCAAATTCCAAGTTTTGAGAATATTCATCCCTGTACCTTCTAATAATCTGAATTTCAAAACAGGAGATTATAGTACTTTCATACAATAAAAGGTATGCAACTATTGAAAATAATATAAAATATGCAACTATTGAAAATAATATAGAAAAAATATGACAACAATGTAAATGTCCATCAATGAAAGTGGTGCACTGAAATTATAGTACACCCATCCTACAGAAGTGGTGCAGTCCATATAAGCAGTCAGTTTAAGAATGTGTTAAATTATATACAATGACACATACAGAAATATTTCCAGGACATACTGAGTGAGAAAAAGTGCTTAGCAGAACAATGCACACAGGAGGATATATGAGAATGTGTATGAATTACCTATATATGTATAATGTGAATAACCGCATCTATATTTGGGAAGATATATACCAGATTGTTCATTATGCTTAGCTCTTGGAAGTAGAAAAGGGTCAGGGGGAGAGAACTTCCCATCAAAGTTCAAGGAAGGAGGCCAGGCACGGTGGCTCACGCCTGTAATCCCAGCACTTCGGGAGGCCGAGGCAGGAGGATCACGAGGTCAGGAGATCGAGACCATTCTGGCTAACACGGTGAAACCCTGTCTCTACTAAAAATATAAAAAATTAGCCAGGCATGGTGGTGGGCGCCTGTAGTCCCAGCCACTTGGGAGGCTGAGGCAGGAAAATGGCATGAACCTAGGAGGCAGAGCCTGCAGTGAGCCGGGATCGCGCCACTGCACTCCAGCCTGGGCGACACAGTGAGACTCCTTCTCAAAAAAAAAAAAAAAAAGAGTTCAAGGAAGGAATCTGGAAGTACGTGAGTGAGGTGCTAGGAATGGTTTTCACTGGTTAGATGGGTTTTACATGGTTGTTCATGTTTTTTTCATATATATTCAGTATAACTGTCTATACTTTCTAATGGAGAGGAAGGTTAGTACAGTTGTCAAAAGATTCTGGAGCCAGATGGCCTAGATTTAAAACCTAGCTCTTCTGTTTACTTGCTGTGAGACCTTGAATAAATTACTCACCCACTCTGTGATGCAGTTTTTTGCCTCTGCAAATTGAGGATAACAATAGCACCTACACCATAGCTTGTGAAGATCAACAAAATATAAACACAAGACCTATAGAACACATCCTGGCATATACATATATATATATAGCTATTTTTTTTTTTAAAGAGACAAGGTTCTCGCTCTGTCACCCAGGCTGCAATGCAGTGGTATAATCACTGCTCACTTCAGCCTCGAACTCTTGGACTCAAGCAATCCTCCCACCTCAGCCTCCTGAGTAGCTGAGACTACAGCTATATACCACCTCGCCCAGCCAATTAAAAAAAAATTTTTTTACAGACAAGGTCTTGCTATGTTGCCCAGGTTGCTCACTATCTTATTAGTAAGAAGAAAATATGAAAGCAGCTTTATTTTTGTGAGGAAAAAGGTAAGAAGTACAAAACCACAAGTGCTGACTGTTCCTTTACTACCTGTTCAATATCAGTATGTGACCAGAATGTATCAGGCAATAATGAAAGTCTGGACAGTTGTCAGATCCTGTCTTATGGCCAATACTGATGTAACCAATCTCCCAATAGACCACATCAAGGCCGGAGGGTTCCTGGGCAGGAAGCTCCCAAGTGCCTCCACTCAACCAGGCAACTGCAATGCCTCAAGATGATGATAATTAGTGTGTGTGACCAGACCAATGGCAGAGACACAAACTGTTTGATATAAACACTTATGCCTAGTAATTGACCTCAATGGGACTTGTGGCCTCATCTTGAGACATACGACATAAACCAGGGTCAATTATCTGACACTTGAGCCAGCCATGGGAAAAATCATTAATTGTCACATTCTAATAATACACAGCAAATTTCTGCCTTGCTGAAAAACAGCAAGTTCTAAACTAGCCCCAATTTCCATACTTTATACTGTAATTATTTTATTAACCTTTGGTAGTCCTGAAAATACTTTTCAGTGGCCACCCTCTTAATCTGAACAATACTAGAAACTCTTTCTTTAAAAATAACACATTTGTTGAGTGATTACTATGTGCCAAATTTACCTATTCTTTAAAAACTCTTTGATGGAGATATTTTAATCTCCACTTGTGCAAATTAAGAATACTGAGGCTCGGAGAGAGTTTGTTCCTTACTGGGATCCCTCAGTGAGTGGCAACACTGGGAACCAAACACAGAAGCATTCATTTTCAAAGCCTCTGCTTTTCCACCCACAGGAGAAATCCCTCTAGTTTGATTCTCAGGTGGTTCACACTCTATTCCAACTATAAAGTACTCCCCTTCAAAAGGTCTATATGCCACCAAAACTTTAAACCAACCAACCAGAAATACCCCCCACCAAAAGCTCCTGAAATTTTCTTAAGGGATACATGTTTTACATTTGTCACAATCAACATTAGGCTTCTATTTTTCATTTGCCTTCTTCAATGCCAACTGGTTTTCAACAAAGCACCAAGGTCTCACCCACAGATCTGTCCTCACTGAGGCTAAAAAAATCCAAGAAACACCTACTTTCAAACACTCATTCTTCAAAGTAGATTCCCTTGTCGTATTCATTTATGCTCCTGCACAAAATGTCAAAGACAAATTCACAAATGAATTTCTGTCACCTTACTTAGTCACCTTGATTTTTTAAGATGAAGCTAAAGAGGCAAAAGATGGACCAAAGTGGTACAAAACTGTTGTACCCAAAAAATTATTTGTGAGCTTTCTGTTGACATTTTAAACATCTTCATTTTGTTAAAAAAAATCTCCATTTACCTTTCATTTCAATATTCTGCCTAAAAAATTACCAAACTACAATAAATTTGTCTGGTCAAAAGCCTAATTAATGGCATCATCCATCAATTACTGCATCAGTCCGCATTGAAATGGATGCGTAATAAGCATCATGATCACTCAAAACAACAATATTTCTCTAATGTTCTGAGGTTCAATTATTTTTGCATTGAATGCTACTGAACAGTAACAGAAGTCAAAGCTTAGCATTAGCTTTTTCAAAAATTAATCTATCTTCCTATTGTCGGCTTTTATTTCAGTAAATTCAAATTAATGGAGTCAATTGCCTCCATAAAACTATGAAGAATAAACAAAACCATTAGACATCTCAGGTCAAATGGCAAGAAAAACGGGCCACGATCCTACTGGAAATTAAGATTTATTGACATTTTCAGGGTATAACATTATATGCCAAGCCAAGAAAATACTGCACAGTATTGCCCTTCATAGCATATCATTAAAAGACTTTCCATATGTATGAATAAGTATATAAATATAGATTATTTGAATTGTGAGGAAATCTTTAAAAACCTTCTCTGGAGATGTTTAATTAAACAAAGAACTAGCCAACTATTTTTCTAGGATTTAGGTTGAGTCATAGTTTACATAGTATGTAACAAGCCATTTGTATACTCAATTTTTGTTAACCAGAACCATTTTTTTTTTTAAATTTCAATAGCTTTAGAGGTAGAAGTGGTTTTTGGTTAGATGGATGAATTGTATAGTGAAGTCTGGGATATTAGCGTACCTGTCACCACAGCAGTGTACACTGTACCCCATAGGTAGTTTTTTATCCATTACCTTCCTCCCTTCTGAGTCTCCAGTGTCCATTATACCACTCTATACATCCCTGTGTACCTATAACTTAGCTCCCACTTATATGTGAGAACATGCAGTATTTGGCTTTCCGTTCCTGAGTTACTCCACTTAGAATAATGGCCCCCAGTTCCACCCAAGTTGCTGCCAAAGACATTATGTTGTAACCAGAACCATTTCAAATGTTCGAAGAAGTTTGTTCTTTGAATAAATTTAGACAGAAATTCATTTTTGATCTATTATCTTAAAATCCGAAAAACATAGTTTTAATAACACTACTCACAAAAGAACAGACATGATTATTACTCACTGGCCAGTCTAGACAGAAAATTACGTAAATTCAAAGAAAGAAGAGTTTCAACTAACAGTTGGCACAAGTACACGGTTCGCATGTTCAGTGTTCCATAAAGTTTATGAGGTAAATAATATACTATTATCTTAAACCCATCCCAGCTGTCAAGAGCCTGAGTAGAGGTTATGAAGATAAGAAATGAAAGTATTCTAGACTCTAGGGGTACATTTGTCAGGCATGCATATATCTAATTGACTAATGTGTTCCAAAGTGAATCTTCATTCGAGTTCTCTATTTCTGCTCTTCCTCTGCTCTTGCTCTTCTTTGTCTTCATTCATTCATTCAACACATGGTGTTTCAAAAGCCAGATGCTACCCTAGGTGCTCAGGATACAGAAGTGAGCATTATCTACAACTCCTGGCTACCAGGAATGATCTCATCATGTGGCTAAATTCTGACGTTTCCAGACAAGGTTGTTCATAAGCTCACCTGCTCTTAAGAGGCTCAATACACTGATGAAGGTTTGGGCAAATACAGAGGGGTAGGACACCAACATCTAGTATGTCTTAAGAATAATTTTGCTGTAAGATGGTACAGGGTCTCCACAGGTATGGGACATGGTAGTGTCAGGTGGGATAACCTTTAGCCCCAAACTACAACTACTCAGGCCACAAAAACAGCAGAAAGTATGGCCAGATTTCCTCAACCCCTACCCTTCTTTTATTTCCTTTGTAAAAGAACATGTTTAATATTCCTTACACCAAAATAAAAATCTTTTTAATGGAAATCAAAAGATAGACGATAACATGGGGGAAACAGGTATAATACATATGAAATAGGATGAATTTTCCTAATTTAAAATGAGCTCATACAAGTCAATATGATAAAGACAAGAAGACGCAAGGGCAAAAGGAAGGAAAAAGAGGGAGAAAGAGGAAGAAGAAAGCACATGAGTGAGCAGTTTACAGAAACTCACAATGGACCTATGAAAAGATCCTAAACCTCACCCAGAGGGAAAGTAAATTTTTAACTTACCAGATTGGCAAAAATGTTAAAACTTGGTGAATGAAAAATGTTGACGGAAGCGTGGGAAAGACATAATCTTGTTTTGTTTTGTTTTGATTTTTTTTTTTTTTAAAAAGGCCAGGCTCACAGCTGTAAGCCCAGTGCTTTGAGAGTCTGATGTGGGAGAACTGCCTGAGGCCAAGAGTATGTGACCAGCTTGAGAAACACAGTGAGACCCCCATCTCTATAGAAAATACAAAAAACTAGGTGGGCATCGTGGTGCATGCCTGTGGTCCTAGCTACTTGGGAGGAGCGAGCATCGCTTCAGCCCACGAGTTTGAGGTTGCAATAAGCTATGATTGTGCCACTGCATTGCAGTCTGGGTGAAGAGTGAGACCCTGTCTCGAAAAAACAAACAATCAGTGACCTTTCCAGAGAAGAATTTGGTGACGTTTATCAAAATTTGAAATGTATTTTCCCACTGATGTAGCAATCCCACTCACAGGAATTTAACCTACAGGTATGTCAGCAAGATATTTATACAAAAATATTTACAGAAAGGCAGACTGCAATAAATCCAGTAGCTAAACACAATCCCCCCAATGGCAACTATTAAAACATCCAGAAATAAGGCAAAAATAAAATCAAATATTATACACCCATAAAACAAAATATTGTACCATCATTAAAGTGAATAAAGAAGATCTGTATGTGTTGACAGGAATATATCTCAAAAATAGGTAAAGTACAAAGAAAAAGCTAAGGAACGGTATGTATATTAATCCCTTTATTAAAAATGTAAAAAGCCAAAAGCAAGATAGATGCAGATATGTGCCAAAATATGTATTTTTTTTTTCCTGGAACAAATCACAAGAAATGTAATAACAGTTACAGTGAGGGGAGCCTTTGACATCTCTTTCTAAACTATTTGATATCATTTGTATACTAACCATGTACATGCACCATTTTTACTTATTTTCATATTTTAACCATATCCTTTCTTTTACACTCTGTTCCTCAACAAAACCTAATTTTAAAAAATAAAACCAGAAAATTTAAAGCATTTATAATAAACCTCAACATCTGAAACTCCAAAAATATATTTACCAAATCAAAGGCTTTTCAGGAGAGTTCTGAGGAAGAAAAAATACAGCAAAATAAGAGACAAAGTAGAGAAAAAGGGGGCAATGCAGATGGAGATAGATCGAGTATCAACTCAGGTTCAAGGACAAGGCTGAGTATTTCTCCCTTTCTAATGTTTTAAACAAACTGATAAATTATGCATTGCATGGTGTATAGAGCAAGAAGCCACAAAAAAATTAGCAGTTTACAGTTGTAGAATGTGGAAAACAACTGAGAAGAAAAATCTTTGAAAAGCTCTTCTGGAAGAACTATCCCAATTCATGAAAAGCAGTAAAGAAACACCCTCACAAATGAAAGAAAAATCCTACCATGTACAAATAAAATATACTAGAATGTATTATGAAATCTTTTGGCAAATATTTATAATTCTTGAGATAAAATCCCAAATTGAATTATTTCACATGCAACTATAATTCTAGGTTATGCTACATATCTTCATAGGCATTAAACAAAAGCCTGGAATGTCATTTAGCTGAATGTCATTTCAAAAATGTGGCTCCAACTCATTAATATTCATGTATTTATCCAAGGTTTAAGAGATGAACAGTAAAACTAAAATACTTAATCCTCAAAAGTCCCCTAGTGATGTCACTATGAATAGCACAGGTAATAAAACCACAAAAATGTGAGCATTCTAAGGAAAATGATGAAGTACTACTGGAAGGAAAACCCCACCTAAATATATATATACACACACACATACACATACATGCGCAACTACCTTGTTGAAAAAAATAATAATAAAGGCTCTGAGAAGAAGGGTGGTCTTGTTTTTCTCCCTGTGTCAGTTATCAATTTACTGCCTCTCAGCTACAAATTCACCATTTACAGCCTGATTTGCAAAAGGGGATCTGAGCCCTGTAAGTATTTTCCATTTGCTAGCTGACATGATGTTTGTTAATTTTTGTCTGTAGAAAATGCTAGAGAGACATTGTAGGAAGGAGTTTTGCTTCCTGGTCTGATCAGGAGTCACATCAGACTCCTGTCGGATGTGCAGCTTCTCCAAAGCCTGTCTCAAACAGTTTTTAGTGGAGTGCCTCCAGTAGATATCCGCCCATGAATACTTAAAAAAGCTTTCCCTGGGACCATAAAGGATGGATTTTCAGCAAGTTCTGGAAGGCAGATTTCTAGTAAGTTTTGCTGGTGTGGCACCACAGCAACTGCTCTGCCATGCAGTGAATCAAGGACGTGTCCTCTCCAACAAGGTCTGGATCTCAGCTCTGAGAGGGGGTAGGAAGTTGGTCTCTTCCTTGGATCCTCTATCTCAGCCATTGGAGTAGTAGATGCTACCTATATCTGCTATTTCTATAGAGTTCTGTTTACTTCTTATTAGCCAATCTTATCATTGCTCCAATCCTTTGTTATAGCTATAATTCTTTTTTTTTTTTTTTCTTAAGAGATAGGGTCTTCCTCTATCACCCAGGCTGGAGTGCAGTGGCGTGATCCTAGCTCACTGCAGCCTTGTCCCCTTGGGCTTAAGAGATACTCCCACCTCAGCCTCCCAGGCAGCTAGGACTACAGGCATGCATCACCACACCTAGGTAATTTTTTTGTTTGTTTGTTTGTTTTTATAGAGACAGTGTCTTGCTATGTTGCCCAGGCAGGTCCCGAGCTCCTGGCCTCAAGTAATCTTCCTGCCTTGGCCTCCCAAAGCAGTGCTGGGATTACAGGTATGAACTACCTCACCTGGCCCTAATAAGTCTTAATATTAAACTTTCCTTGTTTAAACTACTATGCAGTTTCTGCTCGCAGACTGAACTGATGATATACTCCCTTTACTAGTAGCATTTCTGCAGTAGGCCCAGTGGCAACGTGCACAAGTAAAAGAGCAAGAATTAGCATTTTTCCAGTTCTGTCCCTATCATGGCTTAAACTGTTTAACCTCTCTGGATTTGCTAAGTGATATATCATAGAATGTGCCGATAAAAATCTAGGTGAAGAAGTGGTTAATCCTCAAAAGTCCCCTAGTGATGTCACTATGAATAGCACAGGTAATAAAACCACAAAAATGTGAGCATTCTAAGGAAAATGATGAAGTACTACATTTTCTGTATAGAAATTCTGTATTTCTACAATTTCTGTATAAGAATTCTGTCTGCCTAACCCGAGAAAGGGAGAAGCCACCAGGAGCACTTCTCACCTTATTTTCTGTTGATATCTTTGATATCCTTTCTGGTCTCAGCTCCTATCCACCCTGACCTCCAAACGGCCTCCTCCAATTGTCCCTTCAACCTGGGGTTGGTAATGACTTCCTGCCATTGCATCACCTGTGGAAGTAACTTTACCGCATCCCCCCCGCCGTAAATAAGAGTGGCTTTTTTTTTCCCCCTGCTAAGCTCTGACTAACCAGTTATAATAGAATGGGTGCCTATACACATGCTAAAGATTCACTGTGTCTACTCTTGAAAGCCATCATGTACTGCTAGGATTCAAAGTTGAAAACTAAAATAATATACCTTTGTTTGGCCTAAAAGAGCCAGTTAAACCCCTGAAATATTTTGATTTATAGAGGACTTGCTTGAAAATGGATCCAGCGCCTTAATATCTATTTTTTTTAAGGCTGAACTTTTGGCTGAATCATTTTCCCTAAATTTGTATCTAAATATCAAAAAATTCATTAAAAAAAAGCTTCCTTTAGACAGTGTATATAGCACAGTGCTGTCCAGTAGAGCTTTCTGAGATGATGGAATGGTTCTGTATCTGTTCTACATAATATGATAGCCACTAACCACATATGTAGCTATTGAGCACTTGAAATGTGTTAGGTCCAACTAAGATTATTAATTTAAATATTCGCATGTGGCTAGTGCCTATTGTATTGGACATCAAAGGTCTGGCATATGGTCCTCTGTAATCTGAGGAAGGCCTTCTGCTGCTGGTGGTGTTCTTGTATGCTTTGGCAGGGAACAAGTAGGTATAGAGAAAAGCAACATAGAAATACTAGCCCTTTTATTCATTCTAGTCACAGTTTAAAAACATTATAACTGGCAGGTGCAGTGGCTCATGCCTGTAATCCCAATACTCTGGGAGGCAAAGGTAGAAGGAACGATTGAGCCCAGAGACCAGCCTGGGCAATATACTGAGACCTCATCTCTTAAAAAAAAAAAACAAAAAACAAAAAACAACTTTTTTTAAATTAGCGAGGCTCCTGGCTAACACGGTGAAACCCCATCTCTACTAAAAATACAAAAAATTAGCTGGGTGTGGTGGCACGCACCTGTAGTCCCAGCTACTCAGGAGGCTGAGGCAGGAGAATCGCTTGAATCTGGGAGGCGGAGGTTGCAGTGAGCTGAGATCACACCACTGTACTTCAGCCTGGGTGACAGAGTGAGACTCCATTTCAAAAAAAAAAAAAAATAGCAGGGCATGGTGGTGCATGCCTGTAGTCCCAGCTACTGGGGTGCGTCTCAAGTATCCCAGCTATTGGGTGGGGCGGGGCAGTTGAGGCAGGAGAATCATTTGAGCTTGGGAGTTCATGCTGCAGTAAGCCACGATTGTACCATCGCACTCCAGCATGGCTGACAGAGCGAGACTCTATCTCAAAACAAAACAAAACAAAAAAAGATTATAACAACCCCTAGCCTGCCTGACCTCCCTCCCGCTACTGGCTACAAACATGGAAATATAACTTACTCAGATAACTTAGTTAACAAATTCTTAGGGAATAAAATCCATTCATTTTATTCATATAGATTAGAGTCCAGACCCAGTAGCGAGAGGCACTCACTTTGGAAAGAGGTAATGTTAGAATTATTGCTTTGTTTTTCCTTTTCTTTTTATTTTATTGATACACAATATTTGCACATATTTATGGGGTACATGTGATAGTTTTTGCATGCATAGACTGTAATGATCAACTCAAAGTATTTGAGATATCCACGACCTCCAGTATTTATTATTTCCATGTGCTGGGAACATTTCAAGTCCTCTCACCTAGCTACATCAAAATATACAATACATTGTTGTTAACTATAGTCACCCTACTCTGCTATCAAACACAAAAACTTATTCTAACTGGATGTTTCTGTTTTTCCTATTCTCCAACCTCGCTGGATGTAATCCCATTTATTCCCTGAACTGTTCCTGTCCATTCCATACTCTTTTTCCAAAAGGATTCCTCTACAGTCTTCCCAAGACCATATGGTTTTCATACAACATATCTCTATGTACCCTGGCACTACTGAAACTGTGACAGACATTCCCTTTGAAGTAGACTGTGATGACTAGTTTGTCAGTTACAAACATTTAATTTCATATCTCTGACCTTTACTTGGACATAATCAAAATAAATGACAACAGATTTCTCAATTCTCCTGAGAATTTTGCTCCTAAAAGTAAATGCTAAATATTAGCAATAGATAACTTCAGGAAACTCTTTCGATATATCAATGGGAATATAAGAATATAAAGAGGACAATTATATAGGAACAGATAACTTCAGGAAACTCTTTCAATATATCAACGGGAATATAAGAATATAAAAAGGACAATTATATAGGAAAGTACCACAGGCTCTGGAACCCAAAATGCCTAAGAAACTATATACAGCCTATTATCCTGAGAACCAAATGAAAGTATATTTCATAAGTCTACAAGAATTTTAACAATATAAAATCACACTGAAAAATTCTGTGAAATTTTGTCTATGAACTGCTTTGGGTGAAAATTTCTGTAGTTGTTTAGTAATCTGTGCAATTTAAATGAGAATTATAGGACACACTAACTAGCAAAGTATGAATTAGTTTACCTTGTAATTTTAACAGTGTACTCTAGTTTCTTTTACTCGTTTACATGAGTCACTCACAGAACAGAACATCACATTTCCCACATGAATAAGCACTCAATGACATTCATTTTTCTTCTCAACATTTTCTAAATTGCAATAAAAAAGATAATATTATGATGGTCATGACACTCTTGTGTTGCAAGTCAGATAGGAAAGGGCATTCAAGGTGAAGACAAGCAAACCTGGGGAAGCCAGCTGGTCCTTAGAGTGCAGTGTTATCTGGGGAGACTCACATAGTCCAAGGCTGTCCTTTAGTCTTGCAAATTTATAAATACAATGATCAGAAAAGCATTCATACTGACCACACTTGTGGTGACATTAAAGTAAAAACTCCAGCTGAATACCTTATTGTGAGAATGTAAACCATCAGGTGGGTTGTTTGCTGGCATGTCTGATGGCAGATCTCTGAAAAGCATAGTTATGTGAAGTGGCCGAATTACCATGAGAAGGATGCATAGTGGGCATGGAACAAAAATATGTTCTGTGTCTTCCTGTGTGGCCTGACACTGTGCACTGTGAGGTTAAGGAGGACTCAGCGGTATTCACCGATGAGGGCAAGACCAATCTCTAGTTCAGATTTGGAACTTAGGCAGATTTCAAAAGCCCTCAGACAGCCCCACCACAGGGGAAGACCCATATGGAGACCTGGTAATGCCGCCCTAGGGGTAAGGCACCTTCTCTGTAGCTAGGCCAAGCTGGCCTCTCAAATTCAGTCTCCCATCCCAGTCTTCAAGTTCTACTTCTCTAAATTCCTCTTCAGACAATTTCCCTCTCAGAATAACATGTTAGTTCCTTTAATCAAGTTATAGTTCTATAACCAAGTTATAGTCTCTTGTTGTATGTTTGCTGTGATACATTCATTATAGGTTAGTTTAATAATTTCTTTTGGAGTCAGGTCTTTCTTTCCAAATTGAGAAGAGGGAAAGGTATATATAGTACATATACTATTACCTGAGGGCCCTCATGTATGGCATATACACCATACTCATGGTAGAAGCCAATAATTCCAGTGAAATGAAAGCTTTGGAATTTCAAGGAAGAAGGAGGGACCTCTTGAAAAAACAAATGAATAAACCTAGAACCACACTCTGTATTTAAAGAATTCATTGAATGCCAAGCTTAAACTCTTTAAAAAATACAAGCTAATAGACCTATGGCGTGGATAATGAGGCATATTGTTCCACTCCACCTTGACTTAAATCTGTTTGTTCCTTTATGTCTAGGACGTGTTTGAGCCTTTTGGTGAGACCCTTGCTTCAAAAGGGGGGAAAAAACAATTCTATTTTTACATCTGTTAACTCAGCACAAGTCTAGAACTTGGGATTTTGGTACCAATTACTGCAAAATTACAAGTTGATGCCCAGGAGCCTTGTAAATACACAATCAGCTTTCAAACATTTTCAGCAACACTTCCTGCAGTGCGTGGTAATTTCTAGTCTCATCCATATCTGAGAAATCAAAGTGACAGAATGCACCTAAAGTGGATAAATTGTTTTATGGGGTCTCAAGAATTGTGGTCACTGGTTCCACCTGAAATTTTAAACTGCCTAGTCTTTCTTTTAGTTTATTTATTATCAGCTTGACTTGCAGTTTGGTTTGAGTATCAAACTCTCAGCTTCTGACCCCATAGAACTATGCAATTTTGTATCACCAGTTCAGGATTCTCTGTTAGGATCACCAGGTTTCTTTGCCAATACTGCTTACCCAGCAACTCAGGGGCGGCTTGAGGCTTGAGGCCATCAGAGTCTGGAACACCACCGTCTACTTCTGTATGATAAGGAAAGTTAAGTAAACTTGAAAGTTAGCTTAATGAAGGCCTCTAAGCACTAGCAGGGCTTAGTCTATGTTAGTAATTTCTGAGAAGTATGTTTTCATCTGTGCGCCAGTCACATTTCACATGCCCCTTATGCTGGAACTGCTGTGCTCCCCTTGGGCAGCCACCACCTGAGAGGGATGAGCTGGCTGTGAATTGTCCCAATGATGTGAGGGGACAGATTTCCTTCCAGATACCCAGAGAGAGGCAAGCTGCTGGGGGCAGAGGGTACTAACACTCACTCCACTAGAGGATTCAAGTCACATGTTTATGTGAGGTTTACACAATTCAATGCAATAGGGACACTGAGAAAGAAAATCAAGACCACTTTTCAAAAAAATTCCTAACTTCAATTCTCCAACCTGAAAAAGTGCCTTTTCCTAAGCCATGGAACTTTTCATTGCTGGACCTCTTATTGCCATCTCCCTGGAAAATTAACAGAAATGCAAAACAGTCTGCCTTTATAAGGCAGACAACAGACGGATTGTGAATACTCTGAAATCTTCCCATCCAACCCCTATCACCTACAAAAATTCACACCATTAAGTCAAATACATACAATGCCAATTGCTCTTACGGATAAGCTACACACTGCTATAGCTTGCTTGATACACAAGTGGAAGTGACAGAAAGGGTGATAACATGAAAGCTTTATCTTTTCAGGCAAGGCTGAGAGGGTATGAGAAATCACTAAGATGAGAAAATTGACACATTTGCACATACATTTGCTAGGTGTGCTGCTTACACCTTAAGGCATGGAAAAACATATTTAAGAGACATAATATCAAGAGTAAGATTAAAAAATAGAATTACACTGCTTAAGAACAAACATTACATGTTTTTATAGTGGAACAATTCACAAATGCAGAAGTTATATTATTGGCTAATTCCAGACTGATAAGAAATAGATGACTCTTGTTTTCCATGCAACTTATGCCTCCCTCTAATAAGTGCTTCTCACTTTAGTGCATATTCTTCATTCCCTACAAGGCCAAAGTGATATCTGTAAAGACATTTACTTCTCCTAAGATTTATCACCTTTGGAAAACAGGAGCCCTTTTATTTTTAATATTTTAACTATTAAAAAATCTAAATTCCTTATATATCCTCCTTCCATATCTTACATTTTAAAAAGCATCAGTCAATTCTATTAACCTGGAAAATGTAAATTTGAAAAAAAAGTTATCTCTTGTGACTGTGCCTAAGGACTGTGCTACATAATTTACATGTGTATCTTGTTTATTCCTCTAAGCCCTATGAAACAGAGATTTGGTTTTCACAGATAAAGAAACTTGCCCCAAATCACACAGCAAGTTAAACTGGCAGGGCTGAGATTCCAGCAAAGGTGTATCTGACTCTCAAACCACTATAATATATTCCTCCAGGAAACAAAGCAAATATTTCACCGTGCTGCTGATGATAAAATGTGTACACTGTATACACTTGCAGATTTCAGCATACATTAACTCTCAAAGGCCTTTTATAAACATACTGTTAAAGCTACTTGGTGATTTCGTTAAAGCAAAGATTGGCATTCAAATGTCAGAAACAGAAATACATACATTGAACTTGTAAGCCAGGATTTCTCGACCATAACACTACTGACATTTTGGACAGGATAACTCTTTGCTGTGGGGCCTCTGTCCTGTGCACTGTAGGATGTTTAGCAGTATCCATGGCAGTATCCACTAAGTGCCACTAGCACACCTCCCCAACCCCAGCTGTGACAATCAAAAACGTGTCCAAGTATACCAAATTTTCCCGTACTGATCTGATTTGGACTGGAGATAAGAAAGAGGTCTCCTAAAACCTAGTTTAGTGAAGATTTCTCATACACCAAACTATAGCTCCTTAACAGAAAGCACTTATTAAACTGGACAAAATGTACAGCCTTCAAAATGTGACCATCTCTCTTTTACCACATTGGTAATAGTAAATAAATATAAAGTATCATTTCTCAGCTTAAAAGTTTTTAATTTTTTAATTTTTTTTCTGTGGACCTCATCTGATTGAAAGTCTCTCAGCTTTTACACTAAGGTGAAGACGCCTATTGTTTTTGGACCACTGTTCAAATAACAGTTACTAGACACTCTCCAAAACCTAATTACAGCCAGGCACAGTGGTTCACACCTGTCATCCCAGCACTTTGAGAGGCTGAGGTAGAAGCATTGCTTGAGTCCACAAGTTTGAGTTCGAGACCAACCTAGGCAACACAGTGAGACCTTGTCTCTGCAAAATATTAAAAAATTAGCCAGGCATGGTGGCACACCTGTAGTCTCAGCTACTCAGCAGGCTGAGGTGGGAAGACCGCTTGAGGTTGCAGTGAGTCGAGATCATGATGCTGCACTCCAGCCTGGGCAACAGAGCAAGACTCTGCCTGAAAAAACAACAACTAACCTATTTACCACATTCTGGATATGTGTTTAAACACAAACCCAGAAATGTGCATAATATTGCCTGAAGTAGTAGTAGTGACAGTAGTTAACAGCAGCAACAACAGAAGACTAGGATCTAATATATACAATTTACTATCCGATTCTGCTTTAAGCACTTTACATGGATTATATAATTTAATCCTTCAACATCTTCAACAGCCCTCTAAGGTAGGTATTATTACTATTATTTGTATTTTATGAATGAAGAAATAGAGGCATAAAGAACTCAAATAACTTGCCCAGGGTCTGGCTTTGGAGTCTCTATTCATAACCACTATCTACAGTGCTTCAAAGAACGACGCAATTATCACCTCCTTGGTTCCAAATACTCTATCTCTTGTACTGTGTGAAGTTTTTCCCACCAGCTGTACCATATGCCTTTGTCAAGCGACACTATCGACACCTTGCTCAAGTCTGACATTACGCCACTGATCATCCCTCTTTGGGTAAAAGACCTAAACTCATTCATCTATACCGCTATCCAATTCATATTTTTCCATCTTGAGTAAAGAACACACGTAGCACGTTATTAAATGCTCTGATGCGGGCGCCTGTAGTCCCAGCTATTCAGGAGGCTGAGGCAGGAGAATGGCGTCAACCCGGGAGGCGGAGCTTGCAGTGAGCTGAGATCGCGCCACTGCACTCCAGCCTGGGTGACAGAGCGAGACTCCGTCTCAAAACATAACAAAACGAAATGTTCTGATGAAGCAGACATTGCATATCTATGGCAATGCCCTGATATACTTGTCCAGTAACATTATTAAAAAACAAATGAGGTTAATTGGACATGAATAATTCTTAGCAAACATACGCTACATACTGATCATCACTTTTATTTTTGTAAGTGATTCTGACCAATCTTTTAAAAAATGTGATCTACAATTCTGCTAGACACCAACGTAAGTTATGAATCTAAAGTTTTCAGAATTTACCATTTCCCCATTTTTGAAAATGGACTCTGTGGCATGCTTCCCCCTCTCCATGACTTTTCCAAGATTACTCCCAAGTGGTTTTATCATCACATTGGCATGTTCTTTCAACATGCTCAAGAATTCAGGTCACTTAAAGCAGTTAGGATTTAGAGTGGCTTAAGGAAGTGGGTAGGTGTTCTGTGTCAACTAGATGGTGCAGGTGATGATGTGGGGCTGTGAGCAATGCCTAGTCCTGGAATATTTCATGGTATTTCATGGTCTTCGATGAAGGTGGCATTATTCTCTTGTATGATGATATGCCCACAGATGGACTCTCTCAGAAATGGATGCTCTGATCAGACACGCTGAGACTTTCTCACCTCCACATAACTAGTTTTAGCTCTCACAGAGTGTGCCTTTCATGAACTCACCATTCTTAAAACAGGTTCAACGCTAATCTAGGTGCTAACGTAAATTTAAAAATATTTCACTTAGCATATAAAATACTGCAGGTATGCACTCACAAACAGGGGATTCAACTAGAGAAAGCCTGAATAGCACTTGTGACACGCAAGAGGAAAATGCACACCCTGAATTAAAAGGTCTTCAGAAAAAAAGCAGAAGAAAGTTACCGGAGTTCAGCAACACTAAGGCGGCCATGTGCATTAACGAGCTCATTAAGAGTAGGGCTTTCTCAGTTAATATTTGAAAGCCGTAGCCTTCTAGAGTAAATGCATAATTCCTTGAACTTTGATAATTTGGCGCTGGGACAATGAGCCACTTTTAAATCACTTAAAAATCTGCTTTGAACCAAGAACCTCCTCTGGATCATTTTAAACAGAAAAATCAACACCATTTTAGGAGCAATTGGAGCCACATAGGAAAAATAACCAACCTTAAATGCTAACTTCCAACATAAACTAAATTAACTAGCTGTGAAATTTGGAGCAGGTAATATAACCTTACTGAGCCTGTTCTTCAACTATAAAACAGGGTCAAAAATACCTCCACCTCTTAGGACTATTGTGAAAACTAAATGAAGTAATGTATACAAAGCATCTCAGTGCCTGATAAAGGAGATCCTTAAATATTCAGCTTTCATACAACTATTAGGTGAAACTAATAAAATTCCAAATTTAATTATCTCTTTGGATTTGAGGCATCTTAGAGATATAATAAAATATTATCCCATTCTCACCACCTGAGGGGGCTTTTCCAACTGTCTCAGTGACTTGAGAACCGTGGGCTTAGGCCATTTCTCCCAAGTTTACAGGCTATTTCTCAAAGAGGATTCTACACTGTTATCTTTTACACAGAGCCATTTGATCAGTTCAACTCGGAGCAAAAGGGCTTAACAATCAACCTATGAGCTTGAAAACACTGTTACTAGGAGCTCATAGGGTAACTTAAAGTTTCTAACAAATTATTTTAATTATTCCATTTAGAAGTGGTTTCTTTCTAGGGAAGTTTCCTTTATAGAACTAAAAAAAAAAAAAAAAAAAAAAAAAAGCCAGCTGCGAAGAATTTTCTTTCTCTCGCTAAAAAAAGCCAGCTGCAAAGAATTTTCTTCCTCTCTCCATGACAGTCTATCTTTTAACTTCATCACAGTCTCTATCTTCATAAATGCATGTGTAATGATGCTATTCATGACTTGCTCATTCATATTCATAACTTCATAATTCAGTTTACAAGTCTTCCCACCATCCTTTATGTTACTGGGACGTCTTTAACCTGTCTTTCCTGTACACAGTCAGTGTTTCTGATCATGAAAACTTCCCTGTTGCATTGTGTATATCCTCAGTCGTCACAGGATTCCACTTTCCCTGTCCCCTACCTCCCCAAACTCTTGCAAGAAAATAAGTTACTTGGCATCATACAACTGCACTAATTTCTTATGTAGAAAAGCGGGTTTTTTAAGTGGCTCACTGGACTTATTTCTACATAAATTTAAAAGCGGTAACTCAATTGGATAAAAATGTTATGATAAATATTTGTAGCATTCAGGGTAACAGAATTTAGGTCTCCAGATTTCCTATTTTGGTACAACTACACAAAGCAAACACAAATAGAAAATAAAATAAAATAAAATAAATGTCATGCATTCTTCTCCATGTATTTATTGACAAATTCCACAAGAGCGATTACCTGGCCACACTAAATAGAAAGCACAGTTATGGAGTAAACACGCTCAGTCCAAAACACAGGGGCACGTGCATCCTTGTGGCACTTAGTACCAAGCTCATTCACAAGCCAGCTTCCAACCAACCAAAGGAGTTGCCAAAAGGGCTGTTTCGTACAGGGACTGGAGTTTGAGAAAGTGAGTACTTCCCCAAAACTTAATAACCAATCTGTAGACACAATCCCATTCTCTCAAAAACTGCCATTAGGAAGACTTGATAACCCCAAACAGAAACCACCCCCCTACCCTTGGTTCTCATGCCACGGCAGTTAGCATCACGCAATATAAAGAGCATTTGTTGACTGATCCTACCCATATCCTGACCCACTGCTTCAGCAACTGCACTGAACCTTCTCAGGTGTAAATAGCTAGTGCCTATTTGATCATTAAAGCAAGATGCAGGAAAAATAAAGATTTCCCTTTACTTCGCCGTAGTAGAATTGGCACTGATTGCGGTATTTTAATCGGTTCACACCGTCTGTTAGTGTATTCTAATGAACCACAGCATCTCCGGAGCAACACTTACGGTCTCTCGTCCCCGGAGGCAGTGTCTCCTGGAAAGTTCCTGGAGCACCAAGTTTGCGCGCGGCTCCTCGCGCTCAGGGTGCGCGCAGCCAGCCCTGGCGCGGGCGGAAAGGCGAGCGCGCTGAGCGGCGCGCAGACCCCGGGCGCGGCTCTTGCTGGGCGCCCGCGCCTTGATCGGTCCCGGCGGTCCGGTTCCCCTGCTTGCCGGGCCCTGGTGCTAGGACAGCGGCGCTGCGGAGCCCGGCGTCTGGAGCTGGCGGGCGGCCGGATGCGCCGATCCTCTCCCGGGGGTCAACTGCGAGCTTAGACGCCCAGCCGGACCTCAGAGGCTCCAAGAGCGGGGTTGGCGGGTGTGGCCCGGCAGCAGAGGGTTTTTGGAATGCAGGGTGTGGCCCTCTACTACGGCAAAAAAGAAATGAGTCAGCCCGTTCAGTCCTAACCAATAAGCATGTTCAGTGTCGGTTAAGGCGGAACTTTCCTTTCTTGATTTATACCAAGCTTAGAAGCCGTTCACAGCCTTTTCTTTACGCCTTTGACAACTTCGACACAACTTCTAGAAAAGGGTAGGTTGCCTTTGAAAACGCTTGGGAAACAAGGATTAATCTTACGAAAGATACTTCAGTGGATGTACATTAGTTTCGATTAGTAAAAGTTTTTGAGTTAGGCAGAGATATTGGGTGCAAAGAGGTGGGACCTGGTATCAAAGCAGATTTGGATCAGACCTCTGACACTGTGTGGCCTTGAGTAAGTTAATTATCATCAATGAGGGGGCTAAAATGCCCACCTAACAGTTTACAGATTACAACAGCCCCCCCATATGCGGTTTCTCTTTCTGCTGTGTCCGTTACCCCGCCCCTTCAGTTGCAGTCTGAAAGTATTAAATGGAAAATTCTAGAAATAAGCAATGCATAAATTTTAAATTTCATGTCATTCTGAGATTGTTAAAATTGTTATATTTTATTATTAGTTACTGTTAATCTCTTACTGTGCCTAATTTATAAGTTAAACTTCACCATAGGTATGTATAGGAAAAATCATAGTATATATAGGGTTCAGGACCATCGAGATTTCAGGCATCCACTGGGGGCTCTGGAACATACATACCATCTGAAGATAAGGGGGGAACTACTGATTATGTAACAATGCATGCAAAGCATTTACCACAGTGCTGGACAAAGAGTAGGCACTCAAAAAATGCTGTCTTGTCCCTCTGAGTCCTGAATCCGAATCTCCAAAATTGTAAACAAACTGGCTCGTAATTTTCAAAAATTCTTTCCTATGTTAAATATCTAAAGAATTTTAGAGCTGAAATAGTTCTCTGGTATTCCCTGGTCTGAGTCCCTCATTTAAGTGGTGAGAAACTTAAGAAGCTTTAGGTTCAGGATTCTTGAATTTGGTATTCTTACTATACAATAGAAAGTTTATTGGTAGCAAATAAGGCTTAAAATTGGAATGATTTCATTTAGGTCACAGGTAAACCTACTTTTAAAAAAGTAAGAGTGATTTGTGGAAATATTCCATCTGAGTCACTGTGCCCTAAACATTATTTTGTAATAAAAATACTTAAAAGAAACTTTATTTAGGAATTGGCAAATTACAGGGGGCTACAGAAGTGCTAATTCCTGAGGGCCCATTAAGAAATGAGTTGATTGCTATTGCCAAAAGAGAATTTCTAGATGGGAAGAAAAAAATGTTAAGTTACAAATTAAACCTTCTTTGCTTTGGAGATCTCCTGAGCAAAGATCTCTTTGGAGATCTTTCTCATACATGTTTAGAGTCATTCCACAGGCCAAGGTTTCTTGAAAATACTCATTAGCCAAAGATAAGATCTAAAGTGAGATCAGCAAAATGCTGTTCTTTTCTCCAAAGCAGCACGGGAGAGTGGAAAGAACACTGCACAAAAAGCCAAGAGCTCCCTTCCTAGTCTCAGCTCTGCCAGTAAGTGACAGGGTGAACTGACTGCTTCATCTCTCTCTGAGGATCTCTAAGAGTGTTTCCAGTTGGAAACCAAACTATGGTCAAAAGAGCAGAAGCAAGATCGGCCTATAGCCTCACATTTATCCTTAGCAACAGGTACTTAAGTTGGGCCTGTCTCCTAGATGATGAAGCTGTCAAATCTCTCTTGACTCTCATATTCCTCATAAAGGTAATCTTACTCTCCTAGACACTTCAAGTTAAATTCTGGAATCATCTGAGCTCCCTCTTTTCTCTCTTAATGGTTCACTACCAATTGGCGTAACATGAAGGCTTCTTTCATATCTGGACCATTTTTTCCATTCCTGGTTCAGGCATTCGTCCCCTCTGCCTGAGTCACTGAGGTTGAGTGTCTTCTAGCCGCTGTTCCAGCAGGCGGGCCCCTCCCTCTATGCCTCTCAACACATCATCATCATCATCACATGAGAAATGTCAAAGTCGAGCATGCCATCATGTCATAAACCTTTTCCTCTCAGTCAATTAAATAATTTTATAGTAGAGATCAAAAGGAACACAATTTGCTTTATGGGCAGCTTTCCTCAAACATTCATGTAAATTAATGTGTATTTTTAAGAGCACTGATATTTTATATTTATGTAATTGTTACAATGAGCTATACTGGCTGAACTGATAATATGTTGGCTATTATATCAAGGACAGCAGCTCTTTTACATGAGAAGACTACATAAAGCTTAAGTGTATATGAACAACTCCATAAACTTAACACTGAAGTCTAAAAAATACAATTGTGTTTGTGTGTGTGTGGACATAGAGAGATACTTTGAGATCTATGATGGAGAAAGGGAAAGGCAGCACAGACAGGAAAGAGAGATGATCTAGTTTGTTTGTATTGTTTAGGATCCAGCCAAGCTTAACATTCAGAGTAGGTGTTCTCTCCAGGAAGAAGGAAGGCTTCATAAATATGTTTGGCTGCAATCATAACTCAAAGCACCTGAAAGATGTTTCCAATAATCCTTATGCTTCAGAAATAAGAACAACACAATGACCAATGTGGTTAGAACGTTCCCACAAGAGAACAGGATAACTGGTTCTAGGATGCCTTTGTTGTCTAAAATTAAAATTTAAAGTACACGGATTCTCAACATATAGTTATCAAAAAAAAGTGACGGTGAAACTACGGGTCCAGTGCCATGACATTTATAGGCACTCAAAGCCTTGCCTCTACCTCTGCAACCCCGATCTTAAAAACCCTCTGCCAAATAACCCGCTGGTCCACTCCTTGTTCCCCTAAAGCAGAGGGCACATTACTACCACCATACCTAGGGATAGTGAGTGCTTACCATTTTATGTTGCCTTGACATCCACTTTAAATATAGGTTTAACTTTCTCAGAATCAGGGCTCAGTCACCCTTGACAGTTTCAAATTCCATTCCCCACCTGAATGGCTCCCACTGGTGGCAGGAAATAAAACTTAAGAGACCCAAGTCCTGCCTAGCAGGCTGGGCTCCTCACTTTCCCACCACTTCCTTAAACAGACCTTTCAGACATTTGCTTGCAAAGTTAAACTGACCACCTCTCAGTCACAACATGACCTCCTGGAACTAGCACCTGCTTGCTTTAAATCTACCAATTAAAGCTCCCCTTAGGAAACATATTTGGATAACACACTGGACCCCAATAAGATGGTGGCCCATGGGTCTCTTTATCTCTGCCTGTGCTCCCTGGCCTATGTAGTGGAGACGGTGGGGGCCTCCGAGTGTGCCATGTACACTCGAGGGTCTAAAAATTCTTAACTTTCACATTGTAGTTGGGAGCCATGCTCATCCCTGGTGGAGAGGCTGCCCCAAAGGGACCCATGCAGGTGGCTCCCATGTTGGTGCTCTTTAGTCCAGGCCTCTCAGCTGCTGGGTGGTTACCAGCTAAGGTGACAGAGTTTCATTCAAAGCACTAGGCTCACACCATGCCCCCTGCCTGACAACCTTCTTGCATTCTTTTTAGTACATATCCCGTTCCAGACCACTGAAACCCTTTCTTCTCCTAGAACTTTTGTCACTGGCAAAAGCCCTGGGGAATCTCTCCTCTCCTCCAAATACCTACAGATCTTATTCTTTATACTTCCATTTCACAACTAACATAGGATCTTAGCATCCTTCCTTCTTTTTGAGATCCCTGACCTTTCACTCTCAGCAGACAGTGGAAATCCATCTGAGGTAGACGTGTTTCCGAGCATCTGTATCCCCCAGGGCCTAGCAGATTCTGCATAAATAGTCATTGTTGTGAATATAATGATGCTTAAGTTATATAACAGCCACAAAGGAGAAAAGAAAACGTTCCCTTTGACTGCTGACACATCAAGAATAAACAAATATTATAGCTGTTCAAACCAGTTGGCAAGCAGAACCCAAGCAGCAGATGCGTTTCTGTGCTCTTTGTGGCATGTTCCAACAATACAGAATGCTACTGAGACAGGAAATCTGATACTTCCTAAAAGGAAGTGGAGTTTACAAAACAGAGTTTTCATGTAAAATCCCAGTTCCCCAAACACGAATCCACTGCGGAGAACAGAAGCAACAAGTCATTCGATCTTCCCTTTCAAGTAAGGAACACATAGATACATATTTGATAATCTTGCCAAAGTACCAATTCCTCCTTAAATGTAAACATCACTCTCAACCACAAACATCTATTTACCAACAGGTGCTCCTAACCATAATGGTAGCAAAGGACAGTTCTTCAAGACAATTCATAAATCCTAGAACTGTCATAGGTATACATTTATTATATGGCATTTGCATTATATGACATCATAGGTATATAAAAGTTTTACATTTGCATTAGAGCAAGCCTCTGTCAAAAGAGCCGTTACCACCCGCACACACATTCATTCACTGGTATCCTTTGATTAGCATTAGCATATTTCTGCTTTGATGACAGATGGGGAAAAAAACACTACCACTGTTCTCAAAAGGCTGTGTCTGTCCTGCTATGCAACTAAATACTTTATTAAAATTGCCCATGACAAAAGCACTGACTTTCTAAATAACTACTCCAAGTATAAACAAGCAAATGAATTAGTCAGCAGTGTTTAACTTGCAGGTAACAAAAATGGCACTTGAGGCATCACAGGCAAAAGCAAGGTGAGCCACATTGGCTCTAAATATCCCAGCAATGGGAAAGCCACAGGGGCAGCTGGGCACTAGGATCAGCTCAACACGAATTGCACCAGGACAAGATAGCATCTTTGCTTCTGGTGTTTTATCATTGGCTTTATTCTTCATTCCTAAAGTGTGCCTTTTCCCACTTAATTCCCAGCTCTGCATCCAAGAGAGACAATTCCTCCTTTCACAGTTGTAATTTTAAAAATTGCCAGAAAACCTCACTGGTCCAGTATGGGGCCATGTACCCATACAGACTGGCTGGTCTATACTAGGACCACCTGGTTGGATTGGTGAGAGGAGCAGTAAGTTCTCTAGAAGAAAACGGGTTTAATTCTAATTCTAATTCTTAGAAGTAGAAGGAAGGTCTTGTTTGCCCCAAACACATCATCACCTATCAAGAAATTCCAAGCCATCTTCAACCAGGTAATAAATTACATTCTAAAAGTTCACTTCTAGAGTCAAAAGTCAATGAACTCTTCTTAGACAAGGTGGCATGGGAAAAAAAAAACTAAGTCCATGAACTCTTATATAACACTTGGAATACATTTCACTTGACACAAGATGTCTCTAGCATAGAGGCCAGCTTCTCTGGCCAGTCCTTAAAAACCTGTTTAACTCATAATTTAATGAAATTATATGTCAATGAAATATAATGCTGAATAATATTTCTAATACTGTACTCAAACTCCATTCATGACATTGTTCCTAAAGGAAAATGTATTTGAAATTCCATTTAGAACAAGAAAAACATGCTCAATTTAATCCATTTACCGAGTACCTACTAATGACAGCAGCTTTCATTTTATACACATTATTTTACATTTAATCGACATACAACACTGCAAGGCAGATATTAACAACTACACTGAATGCGCAAAGAAACAGGGAGTCAAGAATGCTATATATGTCCAAGGTAAATCATCAAGACAAGTCAGAGCCAGCTGTACAGCCATGTTTGTCTGACCTGAAAGCTGGGACTATTGTGTCTAATACAAAGAGCAGCTAGATAGGGGTGGGCTCACAGATGAGAAGATTGAGAGCGAATGTATCAGACTCCATGTAAATACCTAAAACGTGAAGGAACTAGAGGGCAGTCACAGTCACTAGCCAGATTTAACTTTCTATTTCTTAAAAGAAGGTACTTCTCTATGGCTGAATAAAGAAAAATATTTCTCTAGGTAGGCTTTAAGCTACCTGATGCTTGTACTTACATGAAGATCATTTGAAAATCAATGATTTATCAATAGTATCTTCATAAAAAGTGTCTTTTGCCTGTTAAAAAAAGAAGGTACTATCTATATTAAAATACCTGTCTAAAGTGTTTTAACCTAGGAAATATCCTGGACATCGGCCTTGGCAAGGAATTTATGACTAAGTCCTCAAAAGCAATTGCAACAAAAGCAAAAGTTGACAAGTGAGAACTAATTAAAGAGCTTCTGCACAGCAAAACAATCAACAGAATAAGGAGACAACCTACAGAATGGGAGAAAATATTTGCAAACTATGCATCTCACAAAGTTCTAACATTCAGAATCTATAGGGAACTTAAAACATTCAACAAACAAGAAACAACCCCATTAAAAAGTAGGCAAGGAACATGAACAGACACTTCTCAAACAAAATTAGTCGGGCATGGTGGCACATGCCTGTAATCCCAGCTACTCGGGAGGCTGAGGCAGGAGAATCACTTGAACCCAGGAGATGGAGGTTGCAGTGAGCCAAGATTGCACCATTGCACTCCAGCCTGGGCAACAAGAGCGAAACTCCATCTCAAAAAAAAAAAAAAGAAGAAGACATATGAGCACAGCCAACACACATACAAAAAAAATGATCAGCCGTCACTAATCATCAGAGAAATACAAATCAAAACCACAATGAGACACCATTAATCACAATGGCTATTATTAAAAAGTCACACCAGTTAGAATAGCTATTACTAAAAAGTCAAAAAATAATGTTGGCAAGGTTGCAGAGAAAAGAGTATGCTTATCCACTGCTGGTGGGAATGTAAATTAGTTCAGCCACTGTGGAAAGCAGTTTGGAGATTTCTCAAACAACTAAAAATAGAATTACCATTTGATCCAGCAATCCATTACTGCAAATATACTCAAAGGAAAATAAATCATTATACCAAAAAGACAGATGCATTTATATGTTCAATGCAGCACCATTCACAATAGCAAAGACAGGGAATCAACCTAGGTGCCCATCAATGGTAGACTGGATAAAGAAAATGTGGTACATACATGCCATGGAATACTACACAGGCATAAAAAAGAATGAAATCATGTCCTTTGCAGCAACATGGATGGAGCTGGAGACCATTATCCTAAGTACATTAATGCAGAAACAGAAAACCAAATACCACATGTTCTCACTTATAAGTGGGACCTAAACATTGGGTGCACATGGATATAAAGATGCGAACAACAGACACAGGATTACTAGACAGGGGAGGGAGGAAGGGAGGCTGAAAACCCACCTATTGAGTACTATGCTCGCTACCTGGATAATGGGATGAATTGTACTCCAAAACTCAGCATCACACAATCTACCCATGTAACAAACCTGCGAATGTACCCCGGGTCTAAAATAAAAATGGAAATTTTTTAAAAAGCCGTGAATATTTAAACATGTTTTGTAGATCAGGTTGGCAAGAATGAATGAGTCTGACATTTCTCATTACATTAATTTGAGGTGTGCAAGTTAAAACTCTTTTTTTCCCTGAACCTCTGGCAATGTGTATGAAAAGAAAAAGTATGCATCCCTTTAATTATATCTGGAAATATATCCAAAAATATATGTACAAAGATATTCACTGATATATCATCTGTAATAGAGAAAACAGGAAACAATCTAAACATACATCACCAGGATATTAATTAAAATAGATATGATATCATAAAATGGAGTGGTATGTATTAAAAATTACAATATTGATTTAGAGAATGTGCTGTAGCACATTGTTAAGTGGATAAAAATGATTTAATGAAAAACAAAAGTAAAAAAAGATTCACCAAAATGTTAACAGAATCTGGGGGAGATTTTCTACTTTCTTTACATTTTTCTGTGTTGCTTGAATTTTCCAAAATGAAAGTATTTTTCGTTTATAAAAAAATGTTTTAAGAGAAAATTAAAATTGGAAAAAAACAACTACCACTAATATGACTCAGGTCTGCCAATATAAATGCAATGGACACATTTATCAACATTAATGGTATTTCATACCTTTAAAAAATCTGGTTGTGCAGTATTTAATAGATACAAGTGAATACAGTTACCTATTTGGTATGAAATATAGTATTAAAGTCACACCCATGAAGTTACCACCCATCCTATGAAGCAGACCTTACTGAAACATGGCAGCTCTCTGAGTTCACCTTCCCTTGTCTAACTGAGGCTGACAACCATTTCTTTCTGTACATGTTGGACAACAAGTTTGAAAGCCCCTGGTCCAAGATGTGGCTTTAATAATAAATTAACCCTGTGCCTTTTGAAATCAAAGTAGAATTGTGGTCAGAAGTAATGAAACAGAAAACACCAGAATTCAATCAGGAAGAAAGGGGAACAGCTAAGTCATACATTGGCTTAACATAGAAACCACTAGTCAGACAGACCTCTATGAGCTATTGATTTCACTCCCTACTCCAAAGCCAGGACTTGTCACTAGTAAAATGAAATTAAGTTGGATTGCCTTGACACATGTCAGGTAGTAAGACACGGAGATCTAAAATTGCGAGAGAACAACTCCAAATTATTCCAAATTGAAATAATGGGAAAAAGCACCCCAATTAACAATGAACTCCATTTCATACATCATAGAAAAGAGAACCACTAACTTGAAGGGAAACAAAAATAATCAAATCAAAGAAAACAATAGAAATTTACTAAGAACTTTGTTGTAATAGTATGTTAAGCACTTTATAACAGAAAAAATTAATGTATCATCTGTGAAATCAAAGAATTTACGGCTGGGCACAGTGGCTCATGCCTGTAATCCCAGCACTTTGGGAGGCCGAGGCGGACGGATCACGAGGTCAGGAGATCGAGACAATCCTGGCTAACACGTTGAAACCCCGTCTCTACTAAAAATACAAAAACATTAGCCGGGTGTGGTGGCGGGCGCCTGTAGTCCCAGCTACTCCGGAGGCTGAGGCAGGAGAAGGGCATGAACCCGGTAGGTGGAGCTTGCAGTGAGCCGAGATGGCGCCACAGCACTCCAGCCTGGGTAACAGAGCGAGACTCCGTCACAACAACAACCAAAAAGAACTTACAATGTGTGTCAAAGAAAGAACATATACCCTAAACTAGTGAATGAGTCAGTATAAATTGACTGAAAACTACAAATTGAGAACACAGCAGTCTAGCATGTAGTACAAATTAAACGGCACAGTAAATACAAGCTAAGGAAGGGGGGAAAGAGAAGGTAAGCTGAACTAACCAAAAGCAACGGCACTTAACATTTTAAGTCGACATACAACAAAGTGGGGACACTACATAAACAGGTCACTGAGGATCAAAGCACACCCTTTATCAGCACCCAACATTGTCTACCTTGTTGGATAGCTACTTGAATAGACAGCACCCACACCATACTCTTCGATTCCTGAAGGCTGGGTCCAGGGCTTGGGTTACTTTAAACCTCCAGAAATCCACACTTTGACATGGGATATGTTCTACAAACATTTATAGAATTCAAACCTTATTTGAATTGTTAAATTCTGATGAAGGTTGACATCTTCAATGAAGGAGAAAGACAGCAGTGGAACAGTTGATATGGAACTCTATCCCTGGAGATAAAAAGGAGGCTAAGCTGTGTGTGAATGAGAGAGAGAGAGAGAGAAAGAGAGAGAGAATGTGTGTGTGTGTGTGTGTGTGTGTGCATGTGTGTGTATGTGTGTGTATTAGGCCTGTAAGAGGGAGGATGGTGCCTAAAGGGAGAAAAAAGAGTAGATCAGTTTAGGCTAACTTATACTGCAGGAACAAAATGTCCTCAAATTTTGGAGGCTAACAATGGAGTGAGGCTTAATACTAGTTCCTGTCTGGCTCCTTGCAGATAAGCTGTGGACATGGAGTCCACTCCATGTCCTCTTCACTCAAAGACCAGGGCAGAAGGAGCACCCCTAACTGGCGCATGATAGTCCCATGGCAAAGAAAAGAGAAAGATGGCAGAGCAGGCCATACCTATTAAAGTGTCTTCTCAGAAATGACACAAATTATTGTCACTGACATTTCACTGCCAAAATAAATCCTAGAGGATTTATTTGGCCAAGCTAGCCATGGGGCATCAGCCTTCTGTAGAGTAGGAGAGTATAATCCTTTCACAGGGATGGAAGGTGGGCAGAAAGGAGCAGCAAGTGTTCTGACAATAATATGAGCTGCCACAAAAAGAATGGAAAATGGCTATGAGCTTTCTTCCCCCCGTAATGATAGAAGCTGTCCTGTTATAAAAAGCAGCCCCTCCATTTCTGTGGTACTTTATGCTGTTCTCATAATCTTTCAGATACTGTCTTACTATCTTTACAACTATCCTAGCAATGTTTCAAGGCCTCAGCAGTGCCTGAACTACAACACCAAATCTGGTACTCTCTCACCCACCTTAGGGAAGTCAGCCTTTCAGTCACCTGCAAAATGCAGATAATCCCAGATGCTTCCTAAGAAGACTGTTATGAGACTAAGTACAATGAGTAACAGAGGCTCCCCAATTTAGGAAAAGGTTACATCCTAATAAACCCATCATCAAAAATGCATTTACTGCACCTAACATACCTAACACCATAGCTTAGCTGAGCCCACCTTAAACATGCTCAGAACACTTATGTTAGCCTAAAGATGGGTAAAATAATCCAACAAAAAACCTATTTATTAAAGTATTGAATATTGTTTTTAAATTATTGAATACTGTACTGAAAGTTAAAATAGAATGGCTGTATGGGTACTTGAAGTATGGTTTCTACTGAAGGTGTATTGCTTTTGCACCATCATGAAGTCAAGAAATCATTAAGTCGAACCATTGTAAATTGGGGACTGTTTGTATTTAAAACACACAAGCACAGACAGGTATAGTCATGCACTGCATAACAATGTTTTGGTCAACAAGGGACACACAAAAGGCAGTGGTTCCGTAAGATTATATTTTTCCCATACTTTTCTATGTTTAGATACACAAATACCATTTGGTTACAAGTGCCTATAGTATTCAGTAGAGCAACATGCTATACAGGTTTGCAGCAGCCTAGGAGCCACAGCCTATACCATATAGCCTAGGTTTGTAGTAGGCTACACCATCTAGATTTGTGTAAGTACACTCTATTATGTTGACACAACAACAAAATTGCCTGAGGACACATTTCTTAGAACATAGCCTCATAATTAAGCAACTCAGTAAATATAAGGCATTACTATTATTAAATTACGACATGCATCCCCAAACTCACTTCTTTTCCAAATTCTCCTTAAATTTTAATTATAAAGAATTTGTTAAAATTCATTAAGTGTAGAAAATAAATTAATGAACTTTCCTTCACTTTTAAAAACCTCTACTCTTATAGTTTTTTCTACACATACACACACACACTCACACACACACACTCACACACACACACACACACACACACTCTTTTCTCATGACTTCAATTACTTGTTTATGTCCTGGTTAGTTTCTTAAATCTCTCAAGAATTTTAAAAGATCTATTCTTTCTTGAGCATTTGGAACTATTTTATTTCTTCCCCAAATAAGAAAAATTAAGAACAATTGAAGCTATTCAGGGTCATTCATTTAAAGTATAACATAGATTCCAAAATGACACCCAACTAAGAATAAATTAAAGGCTTGGTATCAAAGACCCTCTATTTTCTTTTTCTAGCCCTAATTAGCAGTATTATCTTCTCTTCATTCTACTAAACTATAGTTCTAGCCTTTTCCCAAAACGTGATCTTCCTCTACCATCTCTGCTCAAACTGTTCCTTTCTGCTCAAACTGTTCCTTCTACCTAGAGTGTCCCCTAAGCACTCCTCCCAACTCTGTTCAAAGGTCTCATCCAGATAACTGAATGAGTGCACCATGATGTTACCAAAGATGTTCATTACAGCACACTTTACAAAAATGAAAAGTTGAAAACAAAAATGTCCAGTAATATGCAACATTATAGACTATGTACACATGGAATGCTATGTATTATGTATACATCTGCAATTATGTAGATGTATATTTATTGCTGTGGCATCATCTTACTATATTGTCAACTGAAGCCGATTTCAAAACAATAGTAATAACCAGACCCATTTTAGAGGGAAAACAAAGCATGTATCTAATCTCGGCATAGAAAAGTATGGCAGAATACAAAAAAAAAAAAAGCAATGTTAATTGTTAGCATTTTCACTGCCATGCAAAATAGTTTTGCAAATGCAAAACAGTTTTTGCATTCTAAAGTTCTTTCCAATTAGCAATGTTAACTTTTATAGTTTCATAAAAGGTACTTTAATAAAAAGGCATTAATCATTAAATATCTAATCCACATATCATCTGCTCCTGAATCTCCTCCCTGATCTAGCCCACTCCTCTTGCCACCCAGGTAATTTCTCTTTCTCTTCTGTTTTCTGAGTATTTTATGTCTTTTATAATACCTACCACATTCAGTTTGAAATTATAGTTTTCTCTTTTCAGGTTTGATTATCAATTCCTAAAGTGCAATAAGTCTGTCTTATTTGTACTGAAATGTATCGTCAAAAGCAACGAGTCCCAAGTATCTAGTAAACATATTTTTGTTTATATCAACAAACATGAGTTTGTTGATATGAACATAATGCAACGCTATAAAATTTGCACATCTAAAGACTATACACATAGCATCTCTCTAATGAAGAAATCTTCTATACAAGGGATGTTTGGAAACCACATAAGGCCCATTCTGTTAAGAGAGATGATAATATAAATCAGAATGTTATATCTATAATAAAATTTCTGTATTAAATTATTATTTCCATGTTTGCTTTCAAAGTACAAAGACACGCTTATTTAAATTAAGCCAAAGGTAATTATTTCATAATCCAAAGGCAAGTCTCTCAGATTTTAACCACGAGCTTCCTCTTGAAATGAACACAGATTACTTTTGCAGTAATCCAAGTCCATCCCTGACTCAGCGGGAACTATAAATACCTTTTGTTTTAAGAGGAAATCGGGGAAATGAATGTTTTACAATTATGTAAGTCTGATTCAAAGAACTGACACAAGCAAATGTTTTGAAATATCCAAGGCATTTTTGTAAGGTTCAATAAAAAATGTGTTTTGAGAACTAGGTGGGTGAGATTTAAAATAAAAACAACAAACACAATCTTAGCTGTTACTTAGCAATTTCAGGGTTCGATTGCTTCCTTCTAAAGGGCAAGTTAGAAAACTGAAGAAATTGCTTCTAGAAGAAACATTGAGATGTCTGATCTGGTTTCGTTTTTTTCCTCCATTTCACTCCCTAAGATTTTAATCAAGCCAAGATGAACCTTAAACTGCCCAGGTTTTGTTTTGTTTTTACTCTCTCCCTAGAGGCAATTGGGTTTCCATTAAAACTTAATTTTTGAATCAAAAGCAAAGCTGCATGGAATGCTTAGTTGGGAGGAATCCTGACTACTTGTCTCTGTAGCACCACTACCTGAAGGAATTTAAGATTTGAAGGAATATGGGGAAGGGAGAGAAGGAAGTTCAATAGGCAGTGAGCAGAATGACTGATCGCCAATACTAGCACTTGGAGATCAGTTTAACAGCCAGAATAGGCAAGCGATGCCAGGGGTCAGTTATGAAGCTGAGTCAACAACTCAAGAAACTGTTCTAAATTCTAAATTGGTTTTGGCATCTATTTTCAATTCCAGAAACAATATGAGCATGACAACTTGAGTTACAGCAAGCACTGACTCAAAACCAAACCTTGTTTTTATTCATCAAACGAAACTCTTACCACCAGGGCTGAGGCAGATAATTAAAGAATTGTGGCTTAGAAATGTCTTCACAACAGGAAACCTACAATTAATGGTGTATTAGAGCCAACTTATACCAGGCCACTAGAACCAATTGTTAAATTCTCAAAATTTTTAGCAAGCTGGTTGTTAAACACAGTCATTATTAAAAGTTAAATTATATAAACAAAATTAAAATAAATCATACTAAAAACAAAGATAATAAATACTCAAATCTCATCACTTCCTATTATTTTACTGTTAAGCATGCTCTTGAGGTGATGTGTAACTACTGTATCTGGTTGGTAGAAACTATATAATGCTGTGCTACTGCATAACACTTCCCAGCCTCGCTTTCAGTGACTTTCACTGGTAGTTTAAAATGAGCCAGCCACAGCAGTGGTACTTACACAATGGAAACCTGCAAACATGACAACCCCTCCTTCTGACATTGCCAGCTTGTTAACATCTACCTGCAGATACTACCTATAATGTTAATCACCACAGCTTGGCAATAGGTAAGGAACTCGAGCTGGCCAATCTTTTGAGGTAGAATAAAGGCCTATAGATTTTAAATCATGACACAAATATAAGGAAGAAAAGTAAATATGATTTATTGTGCCAGTAACTATACTGTGCCAGTCATAGCACAAAGTACTTTCCACAAACTTTAATTTTATGAGAGATAGTATCAAATCCAATATACAGATGAGTTGACTGAGGTTCTGAGAGGTTGAGTAACTACTAAAAAGCACAAGAGCAAGAGTGAGGCCTAGGATTGTCTGACTCAAAAATATATGATCTTTCCACTAAGCTACCCCACTTACTAACATTATTGTTATCACAGTGAAACCAAAATCAACCATATGTAACTGTCAGATAATTAGCAAACATTAATAGCCTCTGATGTACATAAAAGTAGCATACATGAAGAGGGATATGGAGAAGATGTAGACAAAGAACTCAATTTTAATCATATTCACCAAATTTGTTCATATTTACTTCAAAATATACTCACAGAAAAAAATACCTGAGTGAGAAATGGAGCCCAAGGAAACCACTAGGACCAAAAATATCTGCATATCCTAAGGGTTATTCCAAGCTTAATTTAAATGCTGACCATGTGCAGGGAATTCTCTTAATTCTTCAAATACTTATGCTCTGTCCACCAAAATGACACATTCAACTTAAAATGACACACCCTATCAAGAAAGAAGTATGCAAAATAAGATTTATCAAAGTTAGCATCAATTGTTTGACATGTTTGGATATTTACTTTATAAAATAGTTTCTCTTTTGCGCTCAAGTTAGTTGACTGTGCTATCCTTTTACCATGGTTCCTTAAAGAAAATTTACCCAGTAGTTAAAAGAATTCCAAAAGGCCAAGAAACATTAACTTACGGATTATTTAAAAACATTCTGGTCATCTTGGCTTCCTATAAGCTACCAGCTTCTCCCATTGTTCCAGTACAGTTCCATCACCTGTCATAAGCAGAAAGAATCTAATTAGTTACATGTCTCAGAAAGGCCATTTCTTGATTTCCACTAGTTAGTCTCTTCTTCACACACAAGACATAGAAAAGTCCAGTCATCTCTTCTCTTTTTTACCAAAAACAAAAAGGAAAGAGAAAATAGCAACAGAGAAAATTACCTTAAGAGAAAAAAAATTTTAAGAGCAGTATTTCCACTATGAAGGATTGGGGTGGTGAACCCTTAAAATTTTGCCCTCCATTATGTTTTCAGGAAGAGATACCTAGTCTGTTTCCCAGGCGGCAACAGTATTAGAGTAACCCACCTTCTCTCTCCATCTCTCCTCCCTAACCCCTTCTTACCTCTCCTCAAAAGTGAAGGATTAATTTGCCTGGAAGGACTAAACGAGACACCAACTGATTTCTTGGCCCTGCTCTGAGCCAGGCAACAAAGGCCTCCCTCCAGTCACACATGCTTTGATCCAACAAAGGCATTATACCAGAACTATGGACACCTAATGCTTAATGATCAGAATTGCTACATTGTCCACATGTCCAGTTCAACAACTACTGGAGGATTCATATAATTCACAGAATAATAAAATATGGCCAGCAAAGGGCCTTCCTTTTTCCAAGAAGAAGTCATTCAGAACAATGTGTTTACTTTTGTTTTTCCATTTCTTGGCATTTTAGAATAAACAGGCTAGAAATAGAACTTTTTGCTTTCTTTCCCTTCAGAGAAGGGCCCCAAATAAAAATACCCGACTTTTACCAGTTAGAATGCAAATATTGCTCATGTTATGTGAAGAACATGTGGCTCCAAGAAGACAACATTGATAAAACTGGAACCTAAATTAACTTTCATCACCTGAGGCCTCAATGTTAATTCTGAGATGAGATTAATAATTGTGATATGGCTCCATGCATGCACTGAGGTACCATGAGAGGCAGTGTCACCTCAGTTACCTGAACCATAGACAGAAACCTCAAGTTACCCAAACCATAAAGGGACAGGGCAGTGTTACGGAGATTAAGAAAGGAGGAGATGAGTGGCCAGGAGTGGTGGCTCACGCCTCTAATCCCAGCACTTTGGGTGGCTGAGACGGGCAGATCACAGGGTCAGGAGATCGAGACCATCCTGGCTAACACAGTGAAACCCTGTCTCTACTAAAAATACAAAAAAAAAAAAAAAAAAAAAAATTAGCCAGGTGTGGTGGCGGGTGCCTGTGGTCCCAGCTACTCAGGAGGCTGAGGCAGAGAATGACGTGAACCCAGGAGGCAGAGTTTGCAGTGAGCCGAGATCACGCCACTGCACTCCAACCTGGGCGACAGAGCAAGACTCCGTCTCAAAAAAAAAAAAAAAAAAAAGACAGGAGGAGATGGAACAAACACCAAATAAATAAATATAGAGATCTTCTCTAATAATAAAGAAAGAACTTGTCAGCCTCAATAAAAAAAGCAAGGAAGAACTGAGGAGTCAAAGATCTAAAAATTATACCCAACACTAAGAGGAACAGATTCATTGGCTAGCTATGGCTTTATATGCCTGGCCACTGACGTGAGGCTCTTTACATGCATGAGAAACACAGTAAGGTTTGATATAGGTTTAAAATAAACAGGTTTGAACCCCATCTGTGCTGTTTAATAGCAGTGTGATCTTTGCCAAGTAATTTATTCCTTCTAAGGCTCAGTTTCCAAGTCTGTAAAATACATACAATAATACATACCTTGCAGAGTAGTTATATAACTTAAAGATGATATATGCACCGTGTCCATCATACAATTAGTTCTCAAAAGATTACTGCAATTACTGTGCTCACTAGTGCAACTATGGTAGCAAGACTATTAAATTCATGATTACAATTGCAATTATGTCCATTAAATTCACAGACTCTTTCCTGATGAGACCATTCTGGAAAGAAGTTCTAAATGCAACTTTTGACAACAATATAAAACTTTTCTAAGTTGATCTGATGAAATGTTCAATACAAATCTCCACCTTAGTTGACAGCCTTTATTAACATGGGCACACAGAAAGCTCTAGCTATGTCTTTGTTAGCATTCTTCATATCAGTACTGAGCTTCTTTTTTTGATGATGAATTCCTGAAAAGAGGGAATGAATCACTTCTATTAGTGCTAATTCTTCTGGTGTACATTCTAATGCTGGGCACCACATCACAGACTCATAAGCAACAGTATGGATTTGTCAGTTATGTTAAAAACAAACAAACAAACAAACAAAAAAATACAAGATTCACCAGGTGAACGCATACTAACTTTAAAACAGAAGTGCCAGAACTTAATGTCTAAAAAAGTACTCCTTGACCCCTTCCAAGTCACCCTCTTTGGGACTCACTCCAGTGATGCTGACTGCTCAGAATAAGTACTCGTCTTTTACCTTCAGAACCAGTATGCAATGTTCACAAGAACACATGTGTCATTACAGTTTAGTTCCCTTTATTTGCTATAATAGAAAATATTTTAATAGATTAGTTCAAAGAATCAAATTCATCCTCAAAGATGGTAATTTAGCACCACTGTGGTTATTCAAAAGAATTATAAGCAACTTCAACAACCAACTTTTTTTTTTGAGATGGAGTCTCGCTCTGTCGCCCAGGCTGGAGTGCAGTGGCACTATCTCGGCTCACTGCAAGCTCCGCTTCCCGGGTTCACACCATTCTCCTGCCTCAACCTCCCGAGTAGCTGGGACTACAGGTGCCCGCCACCATGCCCGGCTAATTTTTTTTTGTATTTTTAGTAGAGACGGGGTTTCATCATGTTAGCCAGGATGGTCTTGATCTCCTGACCTCATGATCTGCCCACCTCAGCCTCCCAAAGTGCTAACAACCAACTTTTTTGAACCACCCATTTGGTGGAAGACACTGTACTGAGCAGTGGGAGTGGGGAAGGGGTTATAAGGTGATTGTGATGAAGTTCATTTAAAAGAATGCAGAACACTGGCGGTATCACTGGAATATAAGCAATTAGTTCAGCTGATGCACTTAAAAAGAACAATCTGGATGTATGAACCCTGGCTGTGATTGTTACAAGCCCAGCACTTCCTAATCGTGCTTCAAATACAATGTTAAGATTCCATAACAGTCATGGGAAAACCTGGCTCCTTTTCTGAATGTTCACTTTACACTCTAGGGCAAAGCTGAGCCTGCTACCCCTGGGTGGAAGAAGACTGGCTGGCATCAAAATCAAGAGCATTCAAGAGCTAATATGAAAATAAGGCTGGAGAAGTTGTGGGAAAAGTTCCTGTGGCCATGAGACACAGTTGTTTGATTCTTAGCCTCTTTCTCCAAATGATCTAGTTCACTAAGAAGAATTTGGGCTTCCTCTAAGGGAGACAGTATCCTGTGGCCATGAAAGGTATGTGCATTGCTGTCACACAGAACTATGTTCTGCAACTAAGCTCTGAAGACCTTGAGCATGTTGTGTAATTTCTGTAAGCCTCAGTTTCCTCATCTATAGAATGGGAGCGATATCAGTACAATAACCAGATGTTGTTATATGGGTTAAAAGACATAATGTCTATACACAATTTAATAAAGTTCATGGCAAACAGTAAACGCTTATTAAATGTTGTGCCATTGGAAAATGTACACTATCCTCATACTTTGGGGGCAATACAAGTACTAGGGTGAAGCCACAAAAAAAGAGGTATCCCAGTATGCTCAACAATGTTCCAGCCCACTTCACTAGGAGACCACAAAAGGGCTTGGGGTGATATCTCATGTAGCAATAAAGGGCAAATTGTCTGCTCTTACATCTGTGCATGTAACTTGGGAGCAAAATGAGAGTGGCAGCAGTATTCAGAGGCTTCTTGGCCAGTGGAAAATTCAGAAATGTTAACACCAGCCACACAGAAACAAAACTGAGTAACTTGCTCAAGATTACTTAGCTAATAAATGGCAGAAGCTGAAATTCAAGCCCACGCAGTCTAGCTTTAGTCTTTGTTCTTAACCACTATACTACACTGTGTCCCTGGCAAAGAGAAGGAACAATAACTAAAGACTAACTAAGACACAGGCCAGGAGCACGCCTTAAAAATGCAAGAAACAGCACCCTACTGACGTCTGAAGAAAAGAGGAAGATAACACAAGAGTTACTGGGGCAAAAGAGTAAAAAGCACCAAAACTGCTAATGATTCTAACCTGAAATTTACCAACACAGCCTTAGCAAGACATCCTAAAAGGATGGTATGGTGAAAGTGACCTGGTTTTGTAATTCAGTGCTTGCTTAAAGAGAATAGTAAGCAGAAGACACAAAAGCTGAGAAGACCTCACTTTGGTCCTTTATAGAAGCCACACTATGATGTAGGAACAAATGTCTAGAGAAGAATGTGTCACATACCCCAAATGCCCACTGACAAGGAAGGGCCCCAGCAGCATGAGAGTTGCTTCCAAAGGCAGGGTTTCCTGCTACCTTTTCATTGCATTTCTACAGTAGAGAAGAGGAGGAAAAGCCACTCAGGGCTGTTGAATTCTCTGTAGGTCAGAAGGAAGGAAAAAAGCAGAAGGGATGAGAAACACGCTGCTAGTTAAGTAGGAGAATGGACAGAGAGGAGAGTAAGGATAAAGAGAAGCCATATTCTTGGCCAGTCTCAGATGTGTCAGACTCTAAAGTGGCCCCCTTGATCTCTGTCTCTTCCTATCTAGGCCTTGCCTAATTCCCTCGCCCTTTCAGGACAGGTTCTGTGACTTGCTTGTAGCCAATAGAATAAGGCAAAAATGACAGGATGTATGTGGGTACATTACATAAGATTGTAACATCTACTCTGCTACAAGTTTCTCTCTTGGTTTTGAAAGTGCAGGCTGCCATTTTGTGGGCTGCCTATTGAGAGAGCCCCATGAGGACAACCTCCAGCTGACAGCAAGAAACCAAGGCTCTAGTTAGAGAGCCCATGAGAAACTGAATCCTGCCAATCACACGGGCCTGGGAACAAATCCTCCTCCCATCCAGCCTCAGATAAGACAGCGGCCATAGCTGATGCTTGACTGTGGCCTTGTTAAGTACCTTGCTAAGTCATTCCCAGACTCCCGACCCACAGAAACTGTGAGATAATTTTGTGATTGATTAAGCTGCTAAGTTTGTGCTAGATTGTTATGTAGCTATAGATAACTACTACAAAAGGGAGGTGAAGTTCATGTCTCTGATGTCACCACATGTCCTTCTGAGAGAGGAGAGGGGAGAAAGAGGAAGCCCCAAGAGCCAGGGTGAGCAATTCTGCCTCTACATTAGCACACACCCTCCAATTCAGTTCTCTCCAACTCAGACTCAGTTTCCTCCCTTAACACTCCATCCTATTCTTGTCATTTGGAGGATATAATGAAACATACTAGCCAAGGAAATAGCAATCGTATAAATGGTGATCAGGTTCCCTGGCTGGCCTGCAAAAGCTACTCAACATGCGAAACACTGACACGTTTAGAACAGTAAGAGAACTGTGACCATTATATTAAGACCCTATATGGCATACGATAATTTTAACAAAGGAATATTTAAAACGTGATAGATTGGACTTAAACACTGAATAAAACATGTTCCAAGAGACATGTTGGAGACTTGTTGGATTAGTGGTTTTGAGAACTGAATAAAAATTAAAACATCCAATTTTTATCTAAGTTTTTCTAATATGGGCTCCTTAAAAACCAAATGTAAATATTCTTAAATTTTCTCAGCAAGCACCTGTAGCTTTGACAAATAAAGTAACAATCATTCTCAACCACAGAGTATACAGCTAAAACTAACTCAATGAGCCAGAGACCTCTTATCTCAGCAGGCCATCTTTCCAAGCAGAAACTGGTAGGGAAATCCTACCATCACATAATCTGAAAGCTGAGAAATGCTCATTAGTCTTCTAATCCCAGCCTCTCAGTTGACAGATGATGACACATAGATCCAACGACTTTAGGTGACCTGTCCAGGGTCACTCAGCAGCACAATGCGGGCCTTCTGTTTCCCAGGCTTCTTTATAATCAGACCTACCAAACTTTAGCTTCAACATGAGAGATGAAATCAATGGCATCAAAAATTCTGTTGGGGGAGAAAATAGGAACTAACATTTCATGACACTATAAAGCTCCTACAGTACTTCTAAAAACTAAGTTTTGTGGCAAGAGGGAAAAATAACACCATATAAACATTAATATGAAATGTTCAATCCAGTTTCAAAAGCAATGCACAATATTTTCTGAGTAAACTGAAATGCTCCCAAAATAGGCTATCTTTTCTTCTGAATAATTTGCCTTTAAAAAAATGAATAGGGAAGAAAATTTTTCAAAGGCTGGCACAGAAACTTGTGCAAGGATGTCTACTCCACTGCTTTATATATCTCTATTCCTAAATTCGTCGATTCATTCAACAGGTATTTTGGGGGCATCTACAATTCCAAAGCATTGAGGTAAGTGCTGTATATAAGGAACCTATCTGGATACAAGCAAATGATGCTTACTAATATTTTCAGCACAAATAACCACATCTAAACAAGCAAGCAATGCAGCAACAAAGATTTCCGGTATGTATTTTGGTAGGCTATAAGGAATGCAGACCACAGCTCTCTTTTCTTCTAGAAACTTCCATATTTAAAATAAATAGCAACTGGTTTTTCTGTGCAATGATATCGCCCCCAAGGTAGCAATGAGAGGTATCAGTAAAAGGGGTTAAAACACCCCAGGTCACATCCCTCCAGAACCCCTGTTACGGAACTCTCCCAGCAGCCCAAATTAAAAAAAAAAATATATATATATATATATATATTTTTTAAAGTGGTCTTTCACTCAACATTCTCCTTCCTAATCCTTTTCTCAGTACCAAGAATAAATATATGTTAAAAACAAATTAAAAGTAAATAAAGGTTTATTTTTCCCCACAGAGCCAGCAGTTTTCTCTCCTCAACATGAATTTAAACCTCTCTAGCTATTCCTATCAGTGAACATTATTTAACCCCTCCATGATTTAAATGCATCTGAATCCTTTGACATAATATTACTAAGTAATACTAATGTCACTAAAGGTAAAATATAGCATGAACTGTTTACCACATGCTAGGCTCGTTCCTTTGGATATACATAAAATATTTCCAGAAACAGACTCTCACTCTGTTGCTCAGGCTGGGGTGCAGTGGCGCAATCATTGCTTGCTGCAGCCATGACTTGCTGCAGCCACGACTTCCTGCCTCCTGGGTTCAAGCAATCCTCCCATCTCAGCCTCCTGAGTAGCTGGGACTACAGGTGCATACTACCATGGCCAGCTAATTTTTGCTTGTTTGTTCTTGTAGAGGCAGGGTCTCTCTGTTGCTTATGCTGGTCTCAAACTCCTGGCTTCAAGCAATCCTCCTGCCTGGCCTCCCAAAGTGTTGGGATTACAGGCATGAGCCACCATGCCCAACCTAGGCTCATTTCTAAATGTTTTACATGTACTAATTCACTGAATCATGCCAAGAGCACTCTGAGGCATGTTAACACTACTATCCTAGTTTTAGAGAGGAGGGAGCTAGAATAGAGTTACTAAAAAAGCAGGCACAGTTGTTCGGCAAACGACATTGCATGAAATGCATGCAATGCATCCAGTCGACAAAGTGTTAGTGGGAAACCTCCACTCCCTCAGTTTCCTGCTTTCATTTGTAGAACTTTCCATTAGCCTAATAGTTCAGCCTTCTCTCCCACGTTCTCCCTGGTGGAGGAGAAGTTAATTATGTGAATAGTGAGTTTGGGAGAAAGGCTACCCTGCTCATAGATGGAGTATATTCCAGGCTGTTCCCTTCTACATTGAAAATCAGTCTCACTCAAGTATGAAATACCAGAAAACCCATTTGGCCAACCAATTTTATTTCCAAATCTCCATATTTCAAATTCTTATTGGTATATCCATTGGTCCCAAAATTGGACGAGAAAAAAAAGGTGTCATTCAACTGTCCACTCTGCCAAACTCTAACACAAATAACTTTAATTCCTAACTGGGTGGCAAGATATTTGAGAAAAAGGTAAATATTTCTTTTACAAAAAAAAAGGAAACCAAAACTCAAAGGTATGTAAGAACATAACCAGTCCAGTCCAATAAGGTGTCTGCAGAGGAGATCATGAATGAACCTGCTCCTCTAACTGACCGTCAAGGGACATCTTAAAGGACAAGGCTATTTATCTACTTTCTTCACCACGTATAACCAGAAAACACTGCTTCCTTACCAAATAAATAAAACGCACACAGATAACCTTTTCTATTGGAGCATCCTAATTTAAAGTAGTAGAAAATTCCTTAGCAGTAGTCTCATTATTGTCACAAAGCATGCAAAGTATTTCAGTATTGCACATTATCTTCCCAGTCTGTCAAAGTCTGTATTTTTATCCATTGCATGGATACTTCTACCATAAAAAGTATAGTGACAAAAATACTACCCACAACTTGGTAACAGAGGAATAAAAATGTCACTAATCTCTAACTTTGTCATTTGATCTTTCCTATCACCCTCCAAATGCAATGTTTCTCATTTCAAAAATACATTTTAAAAGACATTCATTAACTTCCTTTTTTTTTTAATTTTTTTAATTATACTTTAAGTTCTGGAATACATGTGCAGAACACATGGGTTTGGTTAAAGATAAAAAAACAAAACAAAACAAAACAAAAGGGCGTTCATTCAATAATATTGACTTTTTCTGCTGTAGATTTTTTTTTTTTTTACTTTTGAGTTCAGGGGTACATGAGCAGGTTTGTTACATAGGTAAACTTGTGTCATGGGGGTTTGTTGCATAGATTATTTCGTCACCCAAGTATTAAGCCCAGCATCCATTAGGTATTCTTCCTGATGCTCTCCCTCCCCCACCGCCCCCCTCTGACAGGCCCCAGTGTGTGTTGTTCACCTTTGTGTGTCCACGTGTTCTCATCATTCAGCTCCCACTTGTAAGTGAGAACATGCAGTGTTTGGTTTTCTGTTCCCGCATTAGTTTGCTAAGAATAACGGCCTCCAGCTCCATCCATGTCCATGGAAAGGACATGATCCTGTTCTTTTGGATGGCTGCAGAGTGTTCCATGGTATGTATGTACCACATTTTCTTTATCCAGTCTATCACTGATGGGCATTTAGGTGGATTCCATGTCTTTGCTATTGTGAATACTGCTGCAATGAACATACCTGTGCATGTGTCTTTGTAATAGAACAATTTATATTCCTTTGGGTATATACCCAGTAATGAGATGGCTGGGTTTGTTTAATTTGTATAAGTTCCTTATAGATTCTGGATATTAGACCTTTGTCAAATGTATAGCTTGCAAACATTTTCTCCTATTATTTAGGTTATCCGTTTACTCTGCTGATAGTTTCTTTAACTGTGCAGAAGCTCTTTAGTTTAATTAGATCCCATTTGTCAATTTTTGCTTTTGATGAGATTACTTTTGGCATCTTCTTCATGAAATCTTTGCCTGTGCCTATTTTAATGCAGATAATTTGAGCTTCCTGCTTTACTATTCAAACTGCACTTAATAAGAATGGTTTCCTTAGTGTTCTGTGAGCAAAAATTTCAAAATAGAAAACAAGCCATGTTTATCTCATAAGTTTAGAATATTTACTTTTCCATAAATGTATATAGGAAAAGTCAGTCAATCAGCTCTCTCAGCTGGAGAGAACAAATAATAGCTAGACTAGCACTTAGATGCTTTGACTTTTGCAACAACCCTAATGTAGGTAAGGCATCCCTGTTTTCCAAACAAAAGCCTGAAGTTCAGAAAAATACAGTGACATGCCTAAGTTAACCTACTTACTAAGTGACGGGGCTCAATTTTAAACACAGTTCTTCTATTTGAGCCAAAGTTTGTGGTTTTTCTCTGCTAGAACACTAACCATGAAAACCAAAAATAACAACAACAACAAAAAAGTTTCTAAGTAGCCAGAGAAAAAAAGACAACATATGAGAAGAAGAAGAGGAATGATGGTAGACATCTCATTCGAAACAGGAGTCCAGAAAACAATAATCAACATCTAAAGAGAAGGAGAAAAAAAAGACTGAATGCCCACCTAGAATTCTATATACAACAAAAAATCTTTTAAAAAATAAAGACATTTTCACACAAATGAAAATGAGAGATTTGTTGCCAGTAAACCCACACTATAAGAAATGCTGAAGGAAGCTCTTCAAGCTAAAGCAAAATGATACCAGATATAAATTTAAACCCATAGAAAGGAATGAGGAACCTTGGAAATAATACATTTGTATGTTAACATAAAAGACTTTTTTTCTTAATTTATTTAAAACATATATGACTAATACATACTATATTAAAAGTATAATATTGTATTATATAGTTTGTTACATATATAGATATAAAATGTACAAAGACAATAGCACAACAGATGGGGAGAGGCAAATGAAACCATATTATTGTAGGTTTCTTATATTTTACATGAAGCAATACCATATTAATTCAAGGAAAATTTTTTACTAAGGGTGAATATTGTGATCTGCAGAGTAACTACAAAACAGTAGTGCAAAGAAAACCTGAGAGAAATGTAAATGTTATACTAAAAATATTCAATAAACAGAAGAAAAAGAGACATAGAATTTTTTAAAAGTCTAAAGGATAAGACATATAGGAAACGAATTTTAAAATGGTAGATCTAAAACTAACATGTCAATAATTACAGTAAATGTAAATAGACTAAACATTTAATTAAAAGGCAGAAATCACCAGAATACATTAAAAAATGATACTGAACTATATGGTACCTAAATAGATGCATTTTAAATACAAAGTCACAGATAAACATGTAATAAAAGGATATACCAGTAGAAACTCAATACAAAAACCAGACAAACATAATAAAAGAAGACTACAGACTTATATCACCCATAAAACATACACGGAGAAATCCTCAACAAAATACAGTGCTGGCATAAGGACAGATGGATAGAACAATGGATCAAAACAGAGATCACAAATAGACACACACATATACGACCAACAGATTTTCTGACCAAGATGTCAAAATAATTCAGTGGGTGTAAGGAAAATTTTTTCAACAAATTGAGCAGAAACAAATAAATATTCATAGGGAAAGAAAAATGAATCCTGACTCCTACCTCACACTAATAACAAAAATTACTTAGAGCTGAGAGTGGTTGCGTGCACCTGTAATCACAACTACTCAAGAGGCCGAGGTAAGAGGATCACTTGAGCCCAGGAGTTCATATCCATCCTGGGCAACACAAGAAGACCCCATTTATTAAAAAAAAATACTTTGAGAGAGGTCATACAACTAATTATAAAAGCTAAAACTATAAAGTATTTTAGGAAAATGTAGAACAATGGCTTTGCAATGATGAGGTAGACAAGATACTACCAATAAAAGAAAAACTAGCTAGTTGGACTTCATCAATATCAAAACTGCTTTTTGAAAGACAAAGTTAAGAAAATGAAAAGGCAGCCACCAACTGGAAAAAGTTCACCATACATGTATCTGACCAAAGACATGTATCCACAATATATAAAGAACCACCATAATTTAATTTTTGAAAAGTCACACAACCCAATTGTTAAAATAGTAAAAGATTTGACAAGATACTTCATAAAAGAGGACACATGAATGGTCAATAAGTACATGAACAAATTTTCAACATCATTAGTCACCAAGGAAACAACAGGAATCTACAAGATACCACTTTACCTGCACTGGAATGCTAATTTTAAAAATACTGAAAAAAGCAAGAGTTGGCAAAGACTTGGAGTACATTAGAGCATCTCATAAGCTGCTGATGGGCATACTGAATTATAAAGCCCTTTAGAAAAATGTTTGACAATTTTTAAGTAAATTTTTTATAAGATTAAATATACACTTACCCAATAATATACTTCTAAGAACACACTCAAAAGACATGAAAACTTGTGAACTTGTGTCCACAAATGCTGCGGGATGTCAGGGACCCCAAATGGAGGGACTGGCTGAAGCCATGGCAGAAGAACATAAATTATGAAGATTTCATGGACATTTATTAGTTCCCCAAATTAATACTGTTATAATTTCTTACGCCTGTCTTTACTGCAATCTTTGAACATAAATTGTGAAGATTTCATGGACACTTATCACTTCCCCAATCAATACTCTAGTGATTTCCTACGCCTGTCTTTACTTTAATCTCTTAATCCCGTCATCTTCGTAAACTGAGGATGAATGTCGCCTCAGGACCCTGTGATGACTGTGTTAACTGTACAGATTGTTTAAACAATATGAAATCTGGGCACCTTGAAAAAAGAACAGGATAACAGCGATGTTCAGGGAACAAGGGAGATAACCTTAAAGTCTGGCTGCCTGTGGGCTGGGTGGAACAGAGCCATATTTCTCTTCTTTCAAAAGCAAATAGGAGAAATATCACTGAATTCTCTTTCTCAGCAAGGAACACCCCTGAGAAAGAGAATGCATTCCTAAGGGGAGGCCTCTGAAATGGCGGCTTTGGGAATGTCTGTCTTTTATGGTTGTAGATAAGGGATGAGATAAGCCCCCATCTCCCCTAGTGCTCCCAGGCTTATTAGGATGAGGAAATTCCCACCTAATCAATTTTGGTCAGACCAGTTGTCTGCTCTCAAACCCTGTCTCCTGGTAAGATGTTATCAATGACAATGCGTGCCCGAAACTTCATTAGCAATTTTAATTTTGCCCCGGTCCTCTGATCTCACCCTGCCTCCATTTGCCTTGTGATATTTTATTACCTTGTGAAGCATGTGATCTCTGTGACCCACACCCTATTCGTACACTGCCTCCCCTTTTGAAAATCACTAATAAAAACTTGCTGGTTTTGTGGCTTGGTGGGCATCACAGAACCTGCCCACATGTGATGTCTCCCCCAGACACCCAGCTTTAAAATTTCTCCCTTTTGTATTCTTTCCCTGTATTTCTCAAACCGGCCAACACTTAGGGAAAATAGAAAAGGACCCACATCGAATATCAGGGGCTGGTTTCCCCCGATACACAAAAAGACATACAATAATGTTCACAGTAATTATATTCATAACAGCCAAAAACTGTAGACCATCCAAATGTCTATCAATAGGTGAATAACTTCATGCAATAGAATACTACTCAATAGCATGATACATGCAGTAAGAGTATGAATCTATAAAACACCAGCAAGTGGAGCAAAAGACACCAGGAGCATAAGCACACTCAGCATAACTACATATCTGAAGTTCTGAAAGAGGCAAAATCTATTGATAGAATCACACTCGCAGACGTGTTTGCCTCTGGGATGGCACACCTGACTGAAAGTGGACACAAGAGAACTTTTTGGGATGATAGAGATGTTGGTTCACTATTCACTTCAAATTTGTACGTTGTATAAATTATACCTAAATTTTAAAATAAATCACAAAATAATTTATTTGAATGAGTTCTGGAGGAGATATGGTCTCTCACAGGTCAAAAGTGTTTCTTTCTTATCTTGGGGAACAACTTCTAAAGCCTCAAAAATAGAAGGTGTGTGTGTTTAATTTACACATGTCATTTTTGAAATATACACCCAATCAAAGCAAAGGAAAACAAACTATTGTCTGCTTCCTATCTAAATAGTCTTTGAACATTTGTTCCAACCAAGGAGAATTAAAAGCAATCTGTCATTTAGATTTTATTTAATTTTACTTACCACATTAACAATTTAAAGGTTACTTTTAACAATTCAAGGGAAAGAGACTCAAAAAGAAAATAAACTATAAAACACAAATCCAAATTTTCTAATGTCTTATTCATTCTAAAATACTAAATTCCTACTATAATCCAGGTAAGATGATAGTCACTAGAGAAATGAAAATTAAATTTTACACCCTGCTGTTAAGGACTTCTAAGTCTGGTGGAAGAGATATACATAAATAATTACCTTAAAGTATAAATAAGTGTTCTTGAATATAAATTGGTAAAAACCTTACTTGGGGAAAATGTATCATTTCTTTCCTCTTTAAAATTGTAACACTTAATGTTGATAAATATTATGTAAGAAGTAAACAAAATAAAGTCAGTTATTCCTTCTGAAGGAAACAATAATTTTAAGAAAAAAATTATTTTATTAACTATCTCAATGTAAACATATTTCTTAGCTCAAAAATATAATCCATATTGTTTCTGCTTCTTTTTAAATTATTCTTAATTGACAAATAAAAATTGTACATGTTTATCATGTATAACATGTTTTGAAATACATATACATTGTGGAATAGCTAAATGGAACTAACTAACATATGCATTACCTCACACATCATGTTTTGTGGTAAGAATACTTCAAATCTACTCTTTTATCAATTTTCAAGCATATAATACATGGTTATTTACTAGAGTCATCATGAAGTACAATAGATCTCTCGTCCATAGTCATTTTAAAGAAAATAATCCCATGTGCAGCAAAGGAGACTAGGCAACTTGTCCTATACCACTTCCTCACACCCTTCACCCCCAAATTCCACAGCTGGTTCAACTGGGATAGGTTCCAGTGCAAAGTAATCTGAAGGCTAGTCAGGAACTGTAGTGACTCCCTTAAAATGAAGAGATGGGATGGATCAATTCACAGTCTCAGGAATCCAAACTGTGAAACAAATTCTTTGTCTTTCATTTTCTCCTGAGCCTACTTTTGTCCCCACCACTGTATATTCAGCTGTTTGGGAAGCTGAGGCAGGAGGATCACTTGGGCCCAAGAGGTGGATGGAGGCTGTAGTGAGCTGTGATGGCTCCACTGCACTTGAGCCTGGGCAACAGAGCAAGACCTTGTCTCAAAAAAAAATTAATGAAAAATTTATCTTTTAAAACAATATAAGAAGAGTATATTTTTTAACATTTTTCTTTAATATCTGGCTTAAGAGAAAATCACTAATTCCCTTATTAATGTCTGCAGTCAATCTATTGTGATACCATATACAGCCTCTGGAAAACTCTATTGCACACTAGAGAATGATTGTGAAAAAGGGAAATAAGAATGAAAGACAGGCCAGGCACGGTGACTCACTCCTGTAATCCCAGAACTTTGGGAGGCTGAGGTGGGTGAATCACCTGAGGTCGGGAGTTCGAGACCAGCCTGACCAGCATGGAGAAACCCCATCTCTACTAAAAATATAAAATTAGCCGGGCGTGGTGGCGCATGCCTGTAATCTCAGCTACTCAGGAGGCTGAGGCAGGAGAATCATTTGAACCCAGGAGGCTGAGGTTGCGGTGAGCCAACATGGTGCCATTGTACTCCAGCCTGAGCAACAAGAGTGAAACTCCGCCAAAAAAAAAAAAAGAATGAAAAGACATATACACACTAGGAGAAAATATTTGCAAAAGACATACTGATAAAGACTTGTTATCCAAAATATTCAAAGAACTCTTAAAACTTAACAATAAGAAAACAATTAACTTGATTTAAAAATGGGCTGAAGACCTTAATGGAGAAATCACCAAAGAAGACTTATGGATAAAAATAAGCATATGAAAAGGGCTCCACATAATATATCATCAGGGAAACACAAATTAAGACAACATGACATACCACTACATACCTATTGAAATTTTTTTAGGTCTTTAAATCTCACATATAAAATGAGAACAGAGGAAGTTTTAAAGCAAGCAATATGTTTTAAAAAGAGAAAGAAAATAAAAAGCAGAAAGTGTAGCTCCTAAAATTTATTTCTTAAACTTAAGAGCTCTGGAAAACCAGGTAATAATTTTGAGGTTTCGTTAGTTGAGCACAGAAAACTAATCCATCTACCTACCTGCCTATCTATTATTTTTGCTTGAGAACAGATATGGTTAAATCCTCAGTGTTCACAATGTATAACACATTCTGCTAGGAATTGGAAAGCTTCCTAAGATGAACAATGATTTCCTTTTAGAGTAACCTGGGGTAGTGGAGGGAGTGCAGGGCTTTGATTATGACAGATCTGAGTCTGAACAAGAGGTCCAGTGCTTATAAACTATGTAGTCTTAGACAAGGCTGAGCTCCAGTTTCTTGCAAAATAAAAAAAGTATCAATGGCTCTGTACTTAACCCTGAACTACTCTTTCCTAGGATGGTCTTGCCCCGATAGAGCAGGCTCACCCCTCCACTTTCTTCACATCCTTACTTAGATGTTGCCTTCTCAATGAGGCCTTCCTGGCTTCTCTACAAATAGTGTGTGCGTGTGTGTGTGTGTGTGTACACACACACACACACACACATGCCCCAATTAGACTTACACTCCCCATCCACTTCTCTTCTTTATTTTTTGCCATAGCCTCTGATCCAACAGGTTATCAGTGATAACCCTGATCACCACTTAGCATACATGTATTTTCCTTATTCATCTAGTTTGTCGTCTTTCTCCTACTAGACTATTAGCTCCATAATACACGTGTTGGTTGTTCTTTTTTTTTCTACTTGTCAATTTTGCTCACTGCCTAAAATGTCTAAAGGAGGGCCTAGAAAATGAAAGTGTCACTAAAAATCCACAGAATGAAGTAAGATAATGAAGGTCCCTGCAAGATTCCAGGGCTTCATTCAAGATTATGTAAATAAAGCCCTTAGAATATAAAAGGCACTTAGTTAATATTATCTTTAGAGAAAAGACTATATGAAACCATTAACAGAATTTTTTTAAATAATGAGAATAACAGTGTCAGAGATGACACAAGACAGTTGATTCAGCAACAAAAATGTGGAAGAAGAAATAATTTCTATAAATCCATGGTAGTGAAATCGTATCATTCTGGGTTATTCTATATGATGAGACTAAGAAATTTATACTTTACAGGAAACAAAGTTGAAGAGAGGAGTGAGTGTGAAAGCAGATTAAGGATTACAAGTGGATGTTATTTATGTGCCCTTCACCCCTGGTTAGCCATCCCTAACTGGGCCCAATAACTGAAACGGACAACAAAGTCAATTTTATCTTTCTTTGATTTATTCACTTTAACAGAGGGAAAGGGAATAGAATGTGAGAATGCTGGGACAATAATCATGCCTTCAAATATTTTTCTTGACAACTGCTTTTCTGACTGTATGGGAGTCTATAAGTGAGTATATTAATAATTAATATTTTCCAAGGAAACATTTTAGAAGAAAAAGATTCCATAAATAAGCTATTAGTTACCTAATTTGTGTTTCAATTATGGTTTCTTTCCCAAAATAGTTCAGGAAGAAATAAATACAGGAAGTTAATATAAAAATATCCAACACATTTTTAAATGTGATATAAAAAAATTATCAAGTGACCCAAGATTAAAAAACCCAGTACAAAAAAGAGAAAAAGACTTATCCACATCAAGAAAGCTTTCTTCATTTTAATAATTTCCTAATAAACCTTTTAAAATTATTAGTTTGATAAACTTTCCTTATCAACTTAAATTTATTCAATTTATTAAAAATATCATTGATATAATATTCAGAAATATACTCATTACATTAAAAATACAAACAACTGTTAAAAGAAAAAGAAAACTCTAGGAGAATTTATATTTACATTCTAAAATTTGAACAAAAAATAACAAATAGTGGATGCTTTGGATTAAGTAATTTTAAAGTCTGAAAATATTTATAACATGAGATGCAAACTATTTTCCTCCTTAGAAACTATTTCCAGTATGAAGTAAACATTATAATTATTAAAAAAATGATTTTTAATGGCTAAATGTGGAGATCTGTCAAGCTTACACATTTTAAAAAATTAAAACTTCCAAACACAGCTACTTAACAATCATAATAAATATAGCTTTCTAAGCCCTCCAAATATTAATTTTAAAATTTCTAATTATAATGTAGTCTTATGTTAGCATGTGGCTGACAAGTGATGCTATGAATCCAGTTGGCATGTTTACCGTGTTATGTTTCTGGTTCCTCTCATGGCAGAGATTTAAAACACACTACTAACTTTCGAAAACCTCAAAACACATAACTGTACCAGGCAACCATTATCCCTACTCTGATCATTAAAACTTGAGCATTCTACCAATTTAAATCAACATTCATTCCATTTAATATTTCCTTAATACCATAATACATGCTAAAAATTATTCATCAGCTTAAGTCACACAAAATATATTGCTGGTTCAAGGAAATTAGGTTCTAATGTGGCAATGCAGACTGAGGGCTTGGTCAGAGAGGACTACTTGCATTATATCAGCAACACGAGCAGCAGACCCACCTCTGCAGAATTAATATAACATGGGATTCTGCAGAAAAAAAACTAAAGTTCATAACAGCATGTGATTCATTCAGGTGAGTGGCACACATATGTGTTACATATTTCTATCAAATGGCAATGCTTCTCACTAGATATACCCCTATTTAGTGCTGAAGAATTACAGAGTCAGCTGAACTGCAGATCTGCACACTGCACATTTAAGCCATAACATTAAAAATATCTTCTTGAGACTAGTTTATTTTTTTGAAATCACTAACATATTCTACTAATTGCAACTATTTGCCCTTACAAATAATATTACACTCATTCAGAATCAAATGAAATAACACTGAGTAAAAGGACTAAGGTACTACAGAGTCTCTCTCAGGGTATCATTAAATGGACCCATGGCAGATATCATGTAACAAATAATATTTCCTTATTATTTGTTATTTCTCAGTCATAGAGCATTACTTAGGAATCAAATCCTACTTAGAAGGGTAAAATATACATAGTACATATAGTAAAATATTAGAAAATTAATCTATAAATACATATAATAAAATGCTAGACAATCAAATGGACAAAAATAAATCTCATTTCGATAAATAATATCTCCAAGACATCAAAGTCTCAGCCAACTTAGAGAGCACATTACAAGGGGTTATTCTCCACCTCACTCTTCACCTAATCTGACTGTGTATAGCAGACATTTAAATTAAAAGAGGAGGCTGAGCTGTACCTAAGTTTTTAATAATTTTTTGAGTTCTGTCATAAATGAGTATCCACCTCATCTATTAGAAGCACATACTAAAACAAAACAGCAAAATAGGTCTATTTTTGAAGAATGATACACTAGATACCTTAAACTGGTCTCTCTTAATGAAAATAATTGAAGCATAATGAAGTATAAAATCTCTGCAAATGCACCAATGAGGTGACAATAAAGTATGACATTCACAGAAGCCAAAACAAAGTAAGAGTGAGAATGCTGGGAGGTAGAAAAGCACCAAGGCCACAACCCTAGTAATACTGAATTTCCATTATAATGATTGTACAGAGCAAGAGAGAGAAAAGATAAAACCAGGACCACTCAAGCTGGTGAGTTTAACAGACCCCTGCGTAAAACTGGAACTTCACAAAACTATACCCTCAGTATATGGGCAAATTAGAAATAAACTTGCTACACCAAATGAGGAACTGCTTTTTTAACCGTAGCATCTTCAGGGGGTGGAAAATCTCCCTTGAGAATTCATAACCAACAACCAGTATTTATGTTGTTTTGTGGTCTAAATTTATGCTATATGCCTCGAAAAACCTCAGGCAGAGAATATAACGTAAAGAGTGTCCAGATTGATAGTCGCTACAGGCACCTGGGAGAAGCAAATATAAATACTCTCTGGAAAAATCTACCTTCAATCTAGGCCTTGAACAGCTCACACAGATAAAACTTCCAAGGAAAATGAGTTCACAGTCAATAAATCATAGAAATACAAGGAAATAAGAGACCATCAGTGAGAGCCAACAGAAACAGGCAAATGAATCAGATCTGAAAATATTTCGAATACTAGAATTATCAGCATAAAATAAGTATATTTAATATATTTCAATAAGAGAAATTTAAAAGGGAGTAAAATTTTATCTGAAAAAACTACCATGTTGACTTGAAAAGTGGCAAAAATGGTATTTAAAAATTAAAAGATAAAAAAACTCATGTGAATTCATTCAACATATATTTATTAAGCTCCTATGTACTAAGTATTACACCTTGGTCTAGGCTCTGGGGATAAAACTGTAGGATAAAAAATAAAATAAAATAAAATAAAATTTAAAAATATAAAAATCCCTGTCATCAAGGACGGCTTAAACAGCAGATTAGAAATAGCTGAAGAAAGAACTGGTGAACCAAGTGACAAATCCAAAGAAACTGTCCAGAATTGTAACATAAAGAAGATGATATCAAAAATATGAAAGAAGGATGTGGAAAATGAGTGAGAAAGTCCAACATGTGTTCTTCGATTTCCAGAAAGAAATAATAAAGAAAATGGGGAAGAGGCATTATTCTAAGAAATAATGATAAAATATTCCTAATAGCAATATTTAGGCCCAGAAAACCCAAAGATTCTCAGGGAGAGACAGAGGGAGAAGGAAGGAAGGAAGGAAGGAAGGAAGGAAGGAGGGGAGGAAGGGAGGGAGGGAGGGGAGGGGAGGGAGGGAGGGAGGAAGGAAGGAAGGGAGAAAGGGAGAAAAAGAGGGAGGGAAAAGTTGGGAGAGAAGGAGTTTCCCCACTTAGATATAAACAAATCACAGACTCCTAAAAACAAAGCAAAATCTTTAAAGCAGCCAGAAAGAAAGAAGAGATGATCTATTCAAACTAGACTTTGAACATTAATTTACATAGGCAAAAAAAAAAAAAGAAAGAAAGAAAGAAAGAAAGAAATGAGTTTTCCAGATAGCAGCTTGACCAAAAGCACAACAGAAAGGGGAATAGAAAGTCTGGGTAGAGCCTAAAGTTTGCACTGGGTAAAAGCAGGGATATGGTTAGAAATACACAATGGGGACAGATCATGGGGGGCCTCATATGTCGAGCTAAAGAGTCTGGCCTTTATCACTCTCAAGTGAGTGGAGAGTAAAGTAAAGGCTTTTAAGAAGGGAATAGAACTATGAATGTAGCATCAGAAAAACTAATCAGCTAGACCAGATGCAGAGATATCAAGGGAAAAGCTATTAAAATAGACTAGCCTGTGGTAAAAAGGACCTCACTAGAGTGGTGACAGAGTAGTGAAAAGGGACAAAAAGAAACAGAGAAAAAGGACATTATATATATAAAGGGGGAAAAATGGGGGAAAAAAATCAGTGAGGCTTAGTGATCCATTCAACATGGGTCACAATGAGTCTAAGATGCTTAAGGTAATCAGTCCAACTTCTCTCTCTTCAACTTTTATGAGCAGTATATCACAATTTTCCCCTGAATTAACTGGAAACTTCTTTTTATATGCTACAGTCCAGCAATTTATTATTATTTTACAATTCTACTTTAACAAACTACCTAAGAAATGAAGCTGTCTCAGTTTTTACCACTGAAATGTGGCACTTGATAAAGCTTAATTGCTATAGAAAACACAATTTTGATGGAGGAAATCCTACCTTTTCTCTGAATTATTTAATGAGAGTTGGTGAATATAAAAATTCACCAACTTATATGCAGTACAAGAAGTAAACAGCCAACAAGAACATAGGTCATGCATTTTAGACTTGATCTAAAATAGTCTTTCCTACCCAAAAACACTCTTGCTCTATTTTCTTTCTAGCATATTTGAAATATTGTTTACCTCCCTCTTTATTACTTGTCTCCCTGAAGACCCTGCCCAACCCCTTTTGGACTTTAAGTTCCATGAGAGAAATGATCTTGTTTGTTTGCCCTGCTCACTATTGTGTTCTAGTATCTAGGGAAGTGCCAGGCATGAGGTAGAGATATTCACTAGATAAATGACTAACAGAATGAATGGCTATACCCAGGGCTGCAGCACTGCACAATTCCAGGGGTGTCATTTACTCACATCTTGTTGAATGTCACCCCAACAGTTGTAGCCATATATACAGTTCATATACAAATAGCTCAGGCCCTATTTGACACCAATATATCCTGTTATGTTTGCAAATTGGTCATAATTTACCCCTTTCCTGATGGAGAAAGCAAGAATTTTCTCTCCAGTTTTCACCTCAAGACTAAGCTCATTCTCTGAATAACTAAATCTATATTAACATTAAGGTCTTCATACATTGATACCCCTGAACCAACTGTCTGGTAAATAAAGCTAAGATTTTTAACTGTGGTTAAGGATTCTGGGCACCAATTGTAAATTAGCCATTGCAAACTCTTTAGTTAGTTCCTCATTCTTTGCTGGTTAAAAATATCTTTGGAGAAAATTCTCTAGTCAGTCAACTGAGCTGTGGAACAAAAACCACTAAAATTTTTTATTCGGGAGTAGCTGGTTCTGTGATTCACCAATATAAATCTTCAATTTAAGAGAGCCCACCGAAAATGTTTTAAATGAGTCTAGAAATAGATAATGAAGATTTCACAGACTGTCTGGCTGAATTTCATACACCACATCACTCTGATGGAAAGAGCATCTTCCTACTGGGTAATCCACATGAACGAGAATATAGAAACCAGTCTCCTGTGGGCCTTTAACAGGTTATACCTTCCACTACTCCCTGCTCTGATCACTAGAAGGTTACTTTCTACCACCAATGCTTGTAAGGCTATCACTCTTTCATCTCTCCTAACCCTAACATTTCTGAGGTGCCTCTATGGAAACCACTATCATAAAAGCAGGCTAATCTATGGGAAGTCCAACCAGAGGACCTATGGTAAATATCAAACCCAAGAAGGACTGTGTCACTGCAGGAGAATTACAAGCATAATGGAAACTTGGAAGTAATACTGTCTGGACGTCCATTTTCCATCTCTTTTTCATCCACCCATAGGATCTACAATGCCCCAGTGATTTTCACAGTCTTTACTCCCTTAAGCAGTAGTCCTTTCTTTCAGCAAAAATGTGTGGAAGTTCAATACATAAAACATATAAAGGCAGAGCTGCTGGTTGATGGGACAATAAGGAGGTCCTCCTTATTGTCAATAAGGACAATTATTGACAAGGAGGCTTTGTCCTCCCTCATCCCTTACCTACTCACATGACACTATGGAATCCCAAGGGAAATAAGGAACCATGTCTGAAAAGTAATGGTTTGGTGAGGATCATAGTGATTTAACTTAATATAGTCTTTAAGAGAACAAGAAGTAATAATAAGTCATAGTCCTAGCTTCATAGGAGCCTTTTCTGAGTAGAGTGCTTCTGTTACATGTTCACCCATTTCAGCCGTAATCAAATTCTCAGTTTGATAACTTTAATACCTAGGAGCACAGAACTCTTTGGTTTCAAGAAAAGTCACATTAATACTACATTATGCATGTCTCTCCAACCTCATTCATGACACCTGGGGTTTCCTCAGGTAAGTGTAGCTGCTGACCCAGGGTTTGGCCCATGTGAAATATTTAGGAGAAGAAAAAAGATTTAGTTAAGTAGTAAAGCCAACTAGGAGACCCAAATCACCTGCAAATCAGGATTTGAGAAGTTTCATCTAAGTATGAAAACACTGAAGTTACTTGTCACAGACAAGCCACCTCAAAGAAAGAAAAATGGGTTTTCAAAGTTTCCCAGTCAAAAGAGAATTTTCCCATGCTACAGTCATGCACAGTGTTTGTACTGGGAAACTTCAAGTCAGGTTCATTGCACAATGTGACAGGGGAAGTGATCGAAACTGGATTTTCTCATCATATCTGAAAGCATCATTAGGATATCATTATGAAAACTAGTGGCAATTATGTTCTTGTTTTTTAGAGAGGTTTTAACTAAATTGAATGAGGATTAGGTTCACTAATAGAATGGATTCACTGACGCTATTACCCAAAGGGAATACTTATAGCCACTAAAAGTATGTTGCAAAAGAACATTTAAGCACATAGGAAAAATGTTGCAATTATGCTAAGTAAAAATGGATATAAAACACTAAGATTTTAAGTTTGCATTTTAAAAAAGGCATACATCTTCATAGGAATAAAAACTGGAAGCATCTTTACCAAAATATTATCAATGGCTATATCTAAGTGGTAATCTTTATTTTGTTGTTTAAACTTTTCAATATTTACCAAATTTTCTTTTTTTCCTTTTTGTTCATACTTAAGCAAATGTTTTTTACATTTTTCTTCTTTTCTACTTTTATCTTAGGTTCAGGAGATATATGTGCAGGTTTGTTACATGGGTAGGTTGTGTGTTGCTGAGGCTTGGTGTACGAAGGATCCCATCACCAAGGTGGTAAGCACAGTACCCAACAGTTAGTCTTCCAATCCATGCCTCCCCCACCCTCTCTCTCAAGCATTCCCCACTGTCTATCGTTCCCATCTTTATGTAGTCAATGTTTAGCTACCACGTATAAGTGAGAACGTGTGCTTTTTGGTTTTCTGTTCCTGTATTAGTTCGCTTAGAATAATGGTCTCCAGGTGCATCCATGTTACTGCAAAGGACATGATTTCATTCTTTTTTATGGCTGTAAATATTCATCAAATTTTCTATGTAGAATCAGGAAAAGACACTTAAAAGCAGAAAGAAATTTTATTTACGGAAAAGAAATGGCGTACCTAAAATTCTGAGATTCTTATATAAATGCCAGAGCTGTCCTTAACTGTGTGATTATATGGCCAAATTCCAGTCCCAACTTGCTTTGGAAGAAACAGCTGCTCATGCAACTGCTAAGGTGAGTCGACCCTAATTGCTGCTAGCAGCATGGTAAGCACTGGGTGGGAAATGGCATGCAGTCCAAGCAGACACATCCAGTTCTCAAGAGGGGCTCAGTCCGTCATTCACCAGAATTGCCACTATCCTGATAAAACCTCGTTGATGAACAACACCAAGCCCATCTAGAAGCTTTCGCTTCTGTGAGGATGAGGCTTATTTAGCTGTTTAGGACGGCCCTTGTTTGAATGCTAAACATAAGAAAATTCTTAGACATGTTTATGATCTAAATGTCATCACTGTGTATAATCAGCAAGGCAATGTAATTGTTAGAAACATTGCTGGTGAAAAATAGATCTAAGTTCAATTCTGGCTCTGCTATTTTCTTTTTCTCTTTTTTTTTTTTTTTTTTTTTGAGGTGGAGTCTCGCTCCGTCGCCCAGGCTGGAGTGCAGTGGCACAATCTCTGCTCACTGCAAGCTCCGCCTCCCGGGTTCACGCCATTCTCCTGCCTCAGCCTCCCGAGTAGCTGGGACTACAGGCGCCTGCCACCATGACCGGCTAATTCTTTTTTTTTTGTATTTTTAGTAGAGACGGGGTTTCACCGTGTTAGCCATGATGGTCTCAATCTCCTGACCTCGTGATCTGCCCGTCTCAGCCTCCCAAAGTGCTGGGATTGCAGGCGTGAGCCACCGCACCCGGCCGGCTCTATTTTGTAATCACATGAGCTTGGGTAAGTTTCACAATCTTATAAACCTCAGTGTATTCATCTTTCAGTGAGGTTGACCATATCTATCTCTCAGGATTTTTACGGTGATTTAAAATATTTTTCAGTATGTACATCTACTAATTTAATGAGAACATTCTAGAAGCCCAAATATATAGAAATTTCAAATTATTTAGCCCCTTATTGAAAAAAATCAGATAACATATATTCTTAAACTTACTTAAACTTAAAACCTATATCCTTCTATATAGTGCAACTTCCTGGCTATACACACTGAAAGTGGTCACTGAGCCAAAACTAAGTACTTGAATAGATGTTCTATATTTTAAAGAATTCAGGTTCTAAAACAACTTTGTGAACTATGGAAGAAGATTTCTGGCAAAATCTTATCATTCTTCTATGTCATCTTCAATAACTCTGTACTAGTAGGACCATATTAGAAATATAAAAGTCCACTCCTGTCTCCCATGCTAGACTCATAATCAACTCAGAAAACAGAATCAGTGAAGACATCAGAGCCTATGTGAGAAAGAGGGCATATTTTAATAATGTCTCATACCAATAATATATTCTCAGTGATATTATAAAAATAATAAAAGTTGAAAATACTTATTTTTAATGGTTCAAATTAAGTGTTATAATTATAAACCAAATAAAATGCCACAAAATGGGGGGAAAGTAGCAAAAGCTGAAAAAAGTAGAGAAGACTAAAATTCCACAAGAATAAGAATTTTTCTTTTTAGATGGAGTTTCACTCTTGCTGCCCAGGCTGCAGTGCAGTGGCAAGATCTCAGCTCACTGCAGATCCCGGGTTCAAGTGATTCTCCTGCCTCAGCCTCCCAAGTAGCTGGGACTACAGGCACCCGCCACCATGCCCGGCTAATTTTTGTATTTTTAGTAGAGAGGGGGTTTCACCATGTTGGCCACGCTGGTCTCAAACTCCTGACCTCAGGTGATCTGCCCGCCTTGGCCTCCCAAAGTGCTGGGATTACAGGCGTGAGCCACCACGCCCAGCTGAATAAGAATATTTTTAAAACTCTGCTTCAAAAAGGGAATACAGCAGGGCATACTATTTCTATCGTACACAATTCAAGACAGACTCAGTGCTGAATCCCATTCCTGCCACTTACTCTCTGGGAATAGCAGGCAAGTTGTTTAACCACTTGGAACCTTATTTCCTCATCTGCAAAATGGGACTTGCTTAATGCTTTCATGATGGTATGACAAAGACACATAAAATATTCAGCACAAGGTACATTTGTAGTGTTCTTCATTGGTAGATGGAAAAAAAAAAGACTACAAAAATCCTGAAGGATCACGGTGACATATGACAATAACACAGGCTGTGCCTTACAAAGAGAGCCAGTGCATCCAAAGCCAGACATCCACCAAAGGTCACAGGATATGAAATAATGGGTGCCCCTGATCTTGATGATACATTGTTGAGGAGATAAAAATTAAAGGCTAAAAAAACAAGAAAATGAGGTAAACATTTAATAGGGGTCAAAGAGACAAGCAGGTCAAAGTAAATGACTAAGAGGGAACTGGTCAATCTGATACAACCACATCCAATCAGAAATGGCTTTGATGATGTTCAGGGAAAAGTAAAGCCAGTAACAGCTGGTTTATGAGACACATTTGCTGAGCTTTGACATTGACTGCTCTGCTCCCAGGAAAGAAGGCAATGAGGTCTTTAGCTAGAAATTTGCTATCAGTTTCATGTGACAAGAGTCTAATGTCCTTGAGGCATTGGGAAGGACACTCAAGGGTCTGAATCAGAGTTCATCAAAGAGTGACGAGTGATATCCCACCACACAGTCAAGGTTACAGAAAGACAGACACCAGGTATTTCAGGCCTGAGAGTTCTGTCCTATGAACAGTGGGATTCAAGACAAGAGCTCATTCCCAGAGAATGACTCCACTTGACTGAGTAGAGCAGAGTGGGCCACATCAGGTTCAATCCAAGTTCTCTGTCAATACATACCTGCAACAGCTACTGTTTTGCATTTATCAACAGGTTCCTTTAAAAGTATTCTCAGGTACACTTGCTGAGGCAGGTTCTCGTCTTCTATTTCATGTTTCCCAACCAGACACTTTTGGGCATCCCAAAGAACTCAATGGTGTGCCTGGAACAGAGAAGCAGTTTCAGTTTAAGCACTTCAAAACGGAATCACAAAATTCTAAAGCTGAGAGAGGTTGTGTAAATTCAGTCCAGCTCACTATAAATAAAAGGATTAAAGTACTTATAAACTTGGAAACAAAGAATTCACAATGAACCTTCCTTACCTCCTCCCATTTTTTCTTTCTTTTCTAGCTTTTTAATTGTTGTATTTTTTACAGTAGTATAATATATACATATAATATAAAGCTTACTCCATCTTTTCTAATTAAAAGTTAAGTCTTAGGCCTATAACTATAAAAGGGGTTTCTCCTTTTATATATTTATCTACTATTTTTAGTTGCCAACAAATAATTGATTATCATAAATTAAGTATAAGTTTGAAGTTTCAGCTTCAAACTGAAAACAAAGGTAACTACTGAGTTATCATTTTTACAAGCTGATTTATAAAAATGTTATGATCTCTCTGGGGCCAAAACATTACCCTCATAAGTAACAGCTTTTATAGTTATATATGTGTAAATGGTACACATTTCCTGGTAGCATAATCAGGAAGCTAGAGATAATGTCTTGTATTAAAGAACAAAGAGGGCTGTTCATTTAGTGCCTCATTTGTAGTAATTTGTACTTATATGTGAAAGAATATGGAATCTAATGGTAGTCAGAAAGGTAGTATATTTTAGTTCGATCATATTTAATTTCATCAGTAACATTTTCTTTTTTTTCCTGTGATAATCTATAAGAAATAGGCTCTCAACCCTTTTCAGGATCATATAAGCCCTACAGTATTGAGTATCTGATGAAAACTAAGCCTGTTCCATCCCTCCCCACTTAAATCTCAGGACAATCATTAACTCCTTAAAGCTATCCCTGGACCCCAGGATAAAAATCACAGGTGCTCTCCAGCTGTCAAGCTGGAGAGCTGATACCTTGAGCCAACTAACAGGCTTAATTCTATAAAGAAACAATTCTTATAGAACAAAACAACCCACTACTCTCAATAGTCCCAAGGACTTACTTAGGACCAGGCATCCCTCCGTACCCTCCCAACTTTTAATCATACTTTATTCTATCTGTAAGAAATGGTGCTACATCTGTAAACAATCAAACATGGGTACAAAGAAAGCAGTTATCAACTGAAACAGCAATAAAATAAAACAAACAAAAACTAGGACTCTTTTTCCATTACATTAGCTTAAAAGTATTCAATTAAAGTTTCAGGCCAGGCATGGTGGCTCATGCCTATAATTCCAGCACTAGCCTAGGCAACAAAACGAGACCTCATATCTACAAAAAGAAAACAAAATAACCAGGCACAGTGGTGTGTGCCTGTATTCTCAGCTACTTGGGAGGATGAGGCAGGAGAATCACTTGAGCCCAGGAGGTTGAGGCTGCAGTGAGCTGATTGTGTCACTGCACTCCAGCCTGGGTGCCAGAGTGAGACCCTGTCTCAAAAAGAAAATTAATAAAGCTTTGAAGTAAAATATATTTACATAAAAGGGCACCATCTCCTAATACCAACGTATGGTTTATAAACCCAAAGATAAAGTCAAAAGCTTAAAAAAGATTATACCTCAGGAAAGAGAGTATCATCTTAAATTCAAAACCTTACCAGGTCTCATATTACAGACAATAATCTCAGTCTATTTTGAATAATGAAATAATGTAACAAGTACACTTAATGCTAGCTTTCCATGCTTATGGGTCACTTGACAGAAACTGGTTAACAAGAAGGAAGCAAAGAAATAGAAACAATTATTTCTAGAGGTTGGATGTCACAATAGGAAATATGAGATAGCATTTTATAAAGTCCTTTTAAATATTATTTTAAAGAGCAATACAGATTTGGGGGTTATAGATGGCCAATGGAATAGGCCTGTTTATCTCTGCTTCCTTCTAAATGCCCATCAAAATGTTAGTAAAAACGAAAAAAGATATAAATCCATAAGGACAAAAAGAATAGAAAACTATATCAGAGCAAACAATAGGCATCACTGATGTCTGGAAAGCGGAGATGACTGTGGAGTCGAGCAGAGCCGGTGGGAACCTCCCTGCCTGTGAAGCAAAAAGCCAGCTGACTGTGACAGAAATGCTTAGGAAATGATGGATCTTCTGGTTCCTCAGAAGGGGAGCGGGGAAGACTGAAAAGATGGGGGTGGTGAAGTGTGTATTAAAAAAAAAGACCCTTACCCCACACCATAAATTAAAGTTAACTCAAGATGGACTAAACACCTAAAATTAAGACCTGAAGCTATAAAATTCCTAGCAAAAAGAAAAAAAAATACATAGAGGAAATGCTTCATGACATTGGAGTTGGCAATGATTTTTTGGATATTACATCAAAAACACAGGTAAAAAGCAAACACAAAATAAGCAAATGGGACTACATCAAACTTAAAAACTAAAGGAAGTAATCAACAAAGTGAAAGGGCAACCCACAGAAAATATTTGTAAACCATATATCTGACAAAGTGTTAATATCCAGAATATATAAAGAATGCCCACAATTCAACAACAAAAAGCTAAATAATAATTAAAAATTGGCAAAGGACTTGAATGGACATTTCTCCAAAGAAGATATACAAATGGTCAATAAGTACATGAAAAGATGCTTAACATCCCTAATCATCAGGAAAATGCAAATCAAAACCACAATGAGATATCATCTCACACCCATTAGAATGACCACTATCAAAAACAAAAATAGAAAATAGCAAGTGTTGGCAAAGATGTGGAGAAGTTGATCGGAATATTCGTACACTGTTGGTGGGAATGTCAAATCGTACATCCACTATGGAATAAAGTCTGGCAGTTCCTGAAAACATTAAGAATAGAACTACTATATGATCCAGTAAGCTCACTTCTGGTATGCATCTGAAAGAATTGAAAGCAGGGTCTTGAAAAGATATTTGCAGACCCCTGTTCACTTAAGCACTACTCACAATAGTTAAGAGGTGGACGCAACCTACACATCCAATGGCAGATGAATACAGAAAACATGGTATATACATACAATGGAATATTATTCAACCTTAAAAAGAAGGAAATCTTCTTATATGCTGCAACATGGATGAACCCTGAGGACATTATGCAAAGTAAAACAAGTCAGTCACAAAAAGACAAATATTACATGATTCCACTTATATGAGGTATTTAAAGTAGCCACATTTACAGAAACAGAAGGTGGTTCATAGTTGCCAGAGGCTGGGCAGGCAGGATAAAGGAGTGTTGCTGTTCAATGCGTATAGAGTTTCAGTTTTGCAACATAAAATGTTCTAGAGAGCTTTTGCACAACAATGTGTACATAGTTAACACTACTGTACACTTAAAATGGTTATATTTTATATTATGTGTTTTTTACCACAATAAAAACAAACAAGAGATTATCCTGGATTATCTGAATGGGCCTAATGTAATTACCAGGGTCCTTAAAAGTAGAAGTGGTAGACAGAAAAGGAAGTCAGAGTAATGCAATGTGAGACCATTTGACCATTGCTGACTTTAAAGATGGAAAAGGGCCAGGAGCCAAGAAATGCAGCCAGCAGCTAGAAGCTAAAAAATAAAAACAAGGAAAGGGACTCTCCCCTAGAGTCTCTGGAAAAGAGTGCAGCCTGTGGACACCTGTTTTGTTTTGCTACAGGGTCTCTCTGTCGCCCAGGCTGGAGTGCAGTGGCACAATCCCTGCTCACTGCAACCTCTGCCTCCAGGGTTCAAACGATTCTCATGCCTCAGCCTCCTGAGTAGCTGGGACTACAGGCATCCACCACCACATCCAGCTAATTTTTGTATTTTTTGGTAGAGACGGGGTTTCGCCATGTTGGCCGGGCTGGTCCTGAACTCCTGACTTCAAGTGATTCACCTGCCTTGGCCTCCCAAAGTGCTGTGTTTACAGGCATGAGCCACTGCGCCTGGCCCGTTGATTTTAGCCCAGTGAGACCTGCATCAGTCTTCTGACCCACAAAACTGTAAGATGATAAATTTGTGTGGAACAAAGAAGGGGAGGAGGGAGGGAAGAAGGGAGAGAGGGAGGGAGTTAGAACCCCAGATCCTCTCCCTCACCTGGTAGAGCCAAACAAACCATCCCTACTCCTATAAGAAGGGGCAGTTTGCCCTCTGGAGAAAATGATGCAGCAACACTTCAAACCTAGACTCCAGATAAGGCTGAAACGAAAGCATTGGATCTAGGCATTCTCAGGCTTGGATGGTAAGATCTCTGGCTCCCTTCCTCCTCACTCCTCTGTGGTGCCCCTAAATCCCCATAGGTAGGCTTACACTCCACAAAAAAAGTAAACAAAGAATTCCATTTTGGAGAAACTGAAAGGTCCAAGGAAAAAAAATCTGCAGATTTTGATACATGATAATCACCCACTGAAATGGCCAGTAAGGTCTCTGCCCAAAGACCTTAGAGTGAAGCCAACCACGTAACAAATTTGTGGTCCATTTTGTATTGTCTCACTCTTAAGTACGAACAGACAACTAAATCCCCAGCACTCATTTGGGAAGAGCCTTTAACATTAAAATCAGGGATCAAAACAAGAAGATAAAGGGAACACACAGGAAAATGTGCAAAGAACAGCAAAAAACAGCAAAATAATTCAATTCATATTCTCAAAAAAATGAGAAAATATTGCATCTATCAAACAAAAACAGGATCCTAATTTTAAAAACAAAATATCCATAGACCCTCAAAAATTAAATTCAAAATTACAAACCTGCTAGCAGAAATTAAAAATTCAATTGATACTAAGAAAACCTCTCAGAAAGTTGAAGAAAAACACAGAAAGGTGGAAAATAGCTAAGAGTAAGACTTAAGAAAATTAGAGATCAAACTAGTAGGTGAACATACCCAACTAACAGACTAAGAAAAGAGAGAATGGGGGAGAAATTATCAAAGAAATAGTACAAGAAAATTTACAAATTGAGAGACATCAGTTTCCAAGCTGAGAGGACAAAAACAACAAAAAGTGTCCCAATATGAAACTGCAGAATTCTGGGCATAAAGAAAAGCATGAAACATTTTCCAGAGACAAAAAAAACAGTTCACAAACAACCAACTTGGAGGCAGAATGACTTGAGACATCTCAACTTATATCACAGAGCTCAGCCACAAAAAAAATACTCATAATAAAGTAGACATTAATACTTATCTAAATATAGACTGTAACAATGACTGCATCAAGAAAATAAAGAGACAGGAAAAGCAGGTATGTAGTAAGGGTAAAGGGTGGTCTATGAGAGAGAACTCCCCGGCAGGAAATCAATGTATAAGTCTAAGATTTTAAAAGGAATCAGTAAATGGCACTTAGAGCATATGATGTGTTGTTTAGAAATAGGTAGACAAATACTGGAAAATACAACTAAAAGGCTTGAAAAGGGCTATCTTTAGGCAAAGAGGCAATAAGAGTATAAAAAGAACAAAGAATGGCTATTAGAGTACTATTTGAATTCTTAAACAATATATATGCAATTACCTCTAAACAAATAAAATAAATAAATGAAAGGAAAGAAGGAAGGAAGGAAAGGAGGGAGGAAGGGAGAAAGACTTAAGAAAGCAGTTCTACAAATTGTTACACAGTAGAGATCTTCAATGTTCATCTACACAGAAAGAATGAAAACAGCAACTGTCCTAACATTATGCAAATGATTACTTGTGGCTTGGGATAAAATTTCCAAATATAGTGCCGTACATAGACTCCAAAAGTACTGTACTGCAAACACCTAAAATGATAACAGGCTGTGGAAAATAATATTGAATGCTTCAAAAATGTGACTCAAATAATGAAGACACTGATGTCAGATATGTATGTAAAGAGTTGGAAGAAAATTATTCTGGGGTAGGAAAAAAGCATTAGTTATAATATCCCATTTTGTATAAATACATACTTGTTCAAAATATGTACATAACTAAATTAATTAAATGGTAATATGTATTTGACTATTTCATCTATATCCCCAAGATATTCCTTATATATTCCAATTGCCCACAAAAATTGTTTGTTTAGATCCTCTCATTGGGAGAACACAGAAAATATAAATTAAGCATAAAAGGTAAATAATTTAAAAATCCATTTACCTGAATCATGCTGTTATTTTTCTTCATCAGTCTTCTTTCCAATCTAGAAGAAGTAATAAGTAAATTAAAGTGCATTCTTTGTGCAATGAGCTGCTTATAAGAAAAAAAACTAAAATCCAAGTTAACTATTATTCACTTCTTGTTATGTATACATAGGGGGAAAAAAAAAGCATTATTTCACCAATTCCCAACTAATTTCTGGCTGTCATGGTATTCAGAGTACACTTCTATTAGACAATGCCAAGCAGAAACAAGCATGCAAATCCAATGCCAATAAAAAAACTGCACACCAAATGCATCTGATGGTATAACATGAGTTTTAAAGCCATGGACCTTTATAAATTATCTCCTCTCAATTTAGGTAAATAACTGCTAACTGACTATATAAAAAAGATAAAGAAGCAAGAAAGCGTATTTTTCAAACCATAATAATTACCACCCTGGGATAAATTTTCATTTTTACCAAAATGCAATCAATAGCAAGTTAAGTGGAACAACCACAGACCACATACATAAGCGTATGATCAAACAGCTTATAAATAACTCTAACCCACATCACCCTAAAGGCTTAAAAATGCTTCCATGTTTTATTTCATGAAAGACTTTCTCAGCTAAAAATGAAATATGACCCTTTGTAAGTAAAATATACACATGAATTAGGGTACATGCAGAAAAGGGAAAAAGTCTATTTTTTAAAAAATTAGTAAGCCCGGAAATCTTGGGTGGCTTAATAAATTTTCTTAAAGTGAACACCACTCTCCCAAAAAGTCAACACTGCCCTGCCTTCAAATAGCACACATTAGTTTTGCCTGCTGGGCTAGGTATAATTATTTAGGGATCTGTCTGGGAGTCTAAGAATCCCTGTATCTGGACAAAAATAAAATGCTTTAAGGAAAGGGGAGCAAGTAGTGGCTGACTGCAAAGTGGTATTATTTCAGAAAGATGTTAACATGTCTGAGGAAAAAGTTTTGGCTGATTAGTTGATTGTATGAGGTCAATCTGCCAGTTCTCCAGAGACCAAAGGACAGATAAGCAGTTTATGATAGAAACAGAAGGGGAAGGGCCTTCCTGTTGTCCAGGAGGAATGGACTTCTGGGAATAAGATGGGAGAAGGCAGGAGCAGAGGGGAGATAAGGGAGTGGGGACGGACGGTGGCCTTCTTTCTATAGGTACAGAAATACCTATAAAGATAGTAAACAAGCTAGTCTGTGCTAGAAGCTAGATGAAATTACTAATGCATGATCTCGCTTAATCTTCCAATTCCTATGAAGCCTGTTTTGCTATCCCCAGTTGACAGATACCAATACTGGGTCTCAAATCACCAATATGGCGTCTGATGTAAACAGTTAGTGGGTGAAATAAAGCTATTCCTCTTTACAGCTTGAATGCAGGGCTAGATTTGCCATCAACAAAAAGAGAGAGATTCATGAAAATGAAGCCTTATAATTAGATACAGAATATGCTGTTTTGTCCCTGCCCATAAATCATTTAAAGGAAAAGAATCAAGTTATTCAGGACCTGAGAAGTCTTCTGAATTACCAGAAAGTGAAATAGTTTTGTCACTTGTAAAGTAAGCCCACGTTATCTTTTTGTACATCAAAGAAGTTTCAAAAGAAACTAAATTTCATAAGGGATAATTTTCTGACACGTTAACTGGTTTTATGGCACTGTGTGCTTTCCCACTGTAACGGGAGAAATCAGAAGAACAGTGTCCCTCAGAGATAGCCACAGATGCAAAGGGCAAATTACCACCAGATAATTATTGAAGAACCCATGACAGTGTCACCTTCAAATGGCATGCCACACCTGCATGAATATTTAATTTCTATCACAAGTACTTTCAAAAAGCAGGGGCCAAAATGGGAACATAGTTGAAAAAGGACACTTTCCATTCTGGCATTTGACAGGAAGAAAATAAAATATCTACCTTTTAAGGCAATATGTAATATATCAAAGACATGTAGCTAAAAAGATCTTCCTACATCCTCACTGGTAAACACAAAGTAATATCTCAATGACAATAAATGATCATCAGACATCATGATATGCCTTTACACTTAACCCCACAAGAACCCTATGTGTGTGTGTTGGGTAAGGGGTGGAGGGTGAAGGGCTTAGAATCCCCAACTTAACCAGATGAAGACATTAGGCTCATAACAGAGGTTATGTTGTAACTTGTCCAAGGTTGCAAATTTGTCCAAGGTCAAACTTTGAGGAAATGGGAAAGGGTTCCAAATTACATGTCGGATACCTTTAGGCTATTGTGTTGACCATAACAGCTCTGCCTTAATGATGAACATACTTGAATTTGTTTTTCAATAAAAATCATCTAGTGATTCATTCACTATTTTCCAGTTTCAAATTGCTTTTGCTATCTTCCCAAGTAAAGGATCTTGACACTCCTTCCTCCTGTGAGATGGAGTAAGTATTCTGTCAGTGAGTGGCTTGAGAAGGTCTAGAGGGACTCTTTTTAGGATAGCTGCTAAAGCCTCTGAGAGCACCCTGGTGATCTTCCTTTTATGGGATCTAGCACATGGAATGCATAGTAAAAGCTGCAGGCTTGATTTTTCAGTGGACATATGCCATGAAGATACAATGCAAAAAGTTCTTTCTGGGACTCTATGAGTAAGCAAGTTAACAATGCATGCCATACACAGTAGATCATCTAAGGAAAAAAATTACCCAAATTATACTTAAAAGGCTGTGGCTCTAAACTTTCAATTTAGGATGGAGCAAAGTATGGCATGAGTCTTTGTAGACATTAACCTAATGACATTCAGAATACTGATGGTGGGGGGAGTGTGGTACAGAATAAGGTACTCTTCCCCTATTCAGTAATTCTGGTGTAGCAATACTCGAACTCCTATGTGTTTACTACTGGTGACTTCCTCTCAAGGAAAACACACTGGAGTAAGAGAAGGTTCAGAGGGTAAAAAGGAATGGGCATATGAACCAAGGTTGTGGAAAGAAAAGATTAAAGTTCACAAAATTCTGCAAGGCATTGGCAAGCTCCCACTTTACAAGTTTACATTTGTAGGGCCAACCCTTTTAAAACTGATTACTTCCTCTTAGATTGTGGGGGGCAGTGGTTTCATTCCGGGGCCAATCTGATTGATCAACAGGCAGTGGTTTCCTGAAGCAACACCGAAAGACAGTGCCCAAATCAACTGCCATTGTCTGCTATGGACACACGATGTGGAAATTGCAGCAGGCATGCTTCGTTTTTGGCAGCCCTGTCCCACACCCTATTATTAGAGTTCAGTAGTCAATTCTCAGGGGAAAGATGGTGTGTAATAAGAAATAAATAATATAGAGAGACCAGGAAGAGCACTCCATTAAAACTGCATTTTATTAGAATAGTAAAAAGTACTGAAAACTTTCTCATTCTTACTTGTAAACAGCATGTTTTGCAAATTAGAGCCTGGCTTAAGAGAATACAAAATCTAAAGTAGAAAGTTTGTGTTTTCTTCCTTTATACAATGTTAGTGTTTTCTTCCTTTAATATCTAACTTTCAATAAACAGAGTTTAACTGAACCTTTTCTTCCTTTCTTCTGCTTGGAGGAGAACCTTTACTCTCTCTCACACAGGATCCTGCTACTGTCAAAAAGCCCCAGGCATGGTCTCTAGCTTTGGTGACTGAAGGTTGCAAGTCTCTTGCTGCAGTCACCCTCAAAGCTTCTTCCTGCCAGCAGCTGGTATCACTGGTAGCTCTCTTCACAAGGGAGGACTTTCCACTGCACTTAAGGAAAGACTTAATCTTCCCTTCACTACACTATATTCTTACCTTTTCTAGATTAAAAGAGTAATGCAAAGGGTAAAGCCCTTCCTCAAATTTTGCCTCAATTTACAGCCAAGCATGATTGTCTTGGGCAAGTTACAGAGCTCTTCTCTCAAAACTGCTGGCTGAGATGTAAGAGAAAACAAAAAATAAAAAAGACCATCCATTAACTACCCTGGGAGTTCAGCAACTTCCAAACTGGCCTCTCAAACCGGTTTCCCTTTTCCTGTAAAACGCATTTGAATAGAGGAGTTTAGAATAACAGGTTCACCTAGAAGGAAAGAACAGACTTACACATTGCAATCTACTAAAAATGTGGGAGCTGAATCAGGGATTTAATGAGGCATAAAAATTCCCAAGAAATATACCACACGCCCTTAAGGAAGTAGTTACTAAAAAAAGATGATAAAGAGTGAAAGCAACTATGCTCCAGGCAATGGTGAGATAGGTTCATGGGAACAAAGCAAAACTGGTAAAAGACTGGAAACTAAACCAGTTTTAAGCATGACCTCAAAACAAACAACATCTCCTCTCACCTTGCCAGAAAGAGTGACCAAGTGCCTTTGCTTAATGCTGCAGAAAAGAAGAGGTACTTTATCCCTTCATTCGGCAAACATTTATTGAGCATGAAGGTGGGATTATATAGAGATGAAAGAGCAGCTTCCCTGAAGGAGCTCAGTTTAGCAAGGAGAAAAAAACCACGTAAATCAGTATTTACATTTCTATGTGGTACCAGGGAGTCATAACACCGAGCTAAAGCACAACATCAACCAACACAACCACTTCCCTGGTAGGGGCCAGACACAATTCTGAAATTTTTAGGTAACTCATTTGAATCTTTGAAACAAGTCTGTGAGACGCAAACACTTTTCCTGGTTTACTGGTGGAATTAGTGTGTATGAGATATAAAAAAGGATCTTTTAAACACAAAGACTTTATTCAAATTAAATCTTCAAATTATGCCTCCCTCCCCAAATACAAATCTCAATCCCTATTTTAGCCTTTGCAGGTTGCCCAGCAGTATCTGAGGTTCCTAGAACTCTCACTGAGAAATTCACAAATTGAACAAATAATTTCCTAACATCACAGGACTTGTTATCAAGGGCCACATCAGTAATGCCCTGCCTCCAGTAGAGCATTACTAAAACCAAACAAAATGAGAGCAGTTTTGTTTGTTTTTAAATCCTTACCCACAGATATACCAAAATAATCTTCTACATTATTTAATCCTAGCTTCTTCGAGGGCAAGAGTCACATTATCTCTGTGCTTAATGAGTTCTCAGTACATAAGACAGACATTGGTTAGCACCCAGTAAAATCATATTATATTTGTGTTACCAATTAAATCAAATCAATCTTCTCAGTTATTGTCAAGACCACCTTTACTTTCTATATTTATTCATTATTTTCTTTTTTAATTTTCTTTTTATTTGACAGATAATTGTATATATTTATGGAGTATAATGTGATGTATTTTGATATATGTTTACAATGTGGAAAGATTAAATCAGGCTAACACATCTATCACCTCACATACTTATTTTTTATAGTGAAAACATGTAAAACCTATTATTATAGCAATTTTGAAATCTATGATGCATTATTTATTAATATTACAGTCATCATTCCTTACAGTAGATTTCTTGAACTTATTCCTCCAATTTATCTCTCCATCCCCTTCTCCCCTTTAACCATCCCAGCCTCTGGTAACCACCATTCCACTCTCTACTTCTATGAGTTTGACTTTTCAAGAATCTACATATATGTGAGATCATGCAGTAACATAATGTCCTCCAGGTTCATCCATGTTGTTGCAAATGACAGAATTATCTCTATCCTGCCCCTACTTTTTAAAGGGTGAATAGTATTGCATAGTGTGTATATGCCACATTTTCTTTATCCATTCATCTGATAATTGACTCCTAGGTTGTTTCCATATCTGAGCTATTGTGAATAAGGACACAATAAACATGGGAGTGCACATATCTCTTCTGCATTCAGATCAAATTTCTTTGGATACATTTTTAGAAGTGAGATTACTGAATTGTATGCTAATTCTATTTTCAGTTTTCTGACAAATCTCCATACTGGTTTCCATGATGATTGTATTAATTTTCATTCCCACCAAAAGTGCACAGGGGTTCCCTTTTCTCCACACTAGTCATTATTTTCAAGACTAGACTACTACCCATCCTCAGAAGAGTTATTCATTGCTAGGTATTTGCTCCTGCAGTTCCCTGTAATGCCCTTCCTCTATCCTGCTCCCCACACTGTTAATCCATTCCCATCACCTGGCTTAGAAAGAACAATGGAAATATGATCCAGTAAAATCTGAATTAGGAATTAGGTAATTACCACCACACTATATTAGAACATAATACAATTTCCATTAAAACTGTCTTCACACAGTCTTATTCCACTACCAACATGTTTAACTAAAGTAGTACTAACATGTTTAGTTTAACTAACTAAAACTGTTAATGCTTAAAAAAAAATAGTTCTCTACACTGTGTTTAATCTACTGTAGTCCAAGCAGCCTCTGTCTGGAACAGTAATACTCTCTCCCTAATAGTCAGAAAGTCCCACAAGCATGGGTTATGTCATATCTCAAATATACAGTATATAATCCAGCAATTTAATAAATATTTTTAAAACTAAATGCCTTGCCTTTTGAACCTGGATTCTTTTTAGATATGGAGAATAAATATCTATTGAAAATTAAAGGAATTCATAGAACAATGAGACTTTCTTAATTTCCTTTTAAAATACTTTGAAGGAACATTATGGCTTCAAAAGAAAAGTCAACATGAATTGTCAAAACCAAGCTATCATAATAAACTTTCCAAGTCTCAAAACCTGTCTCTGTGTTTCTAAAAGAAGCAAAATTTAGCAAGCAAATAAGAATAAAATGGACTAATAAAAAACTTCGAGTTTACTCCAATATAGAAACAGACTAAAATATAAAACCGAATTACAATGCAGATAACAGGAAATGTTTTTAACCAAGAATAAACTAATTTATTCAAACCAGATTTGTAGTAGACATATTTCAGGGAATCTGTTCACCCATTCCCATTTCTGGGGGACTCTGCCATATTCTCAGGCCCAGTTGTCTTTCGATTGCCATCTTATATCACCTGACACAACTCCACAAGCACACAGCCATAGCTGATCGGACCCGAAAGAACACTTGACCCAAAGAGAGCCATTCAGAAGCTGGCCAGAAGCCTATGGCTTGGGTTTGATTACTTGCTAAAATGATGAACTCAGCCAATCAGTTTTGCTGCTGCAGGAACTAGAATCAAGAAACCCTAAAGGAACTTGCCAGTTAGATGTCATGGTGAAAGGTCAAGAGGAACACTTAAGCTCAGGACAATCATCATGGGCCAAGTCTGCCACAGAAAGCAAGTACTGGACTGAAGCCAGTTCCCAACCTGAGGTCTCAGGAGATCTATATCTTGAACCCTTTTGTTGAGTGAGAGTGACCTGGTTTTTGCAACCAAAAGACAGAGCTTATGATAGCAACCTAAGTTAAAATCTTATGTCAAGACCTACCATTGACATATTTAGTAAGGATAAAACCACCTTCTTTTAGATAATTAGAGGAAACAGCTTACATCACTTAGTAAGAAATCTGAAGTCAGGTTTTTTGTTTGTTTTGTTGTTAAAGGAGTTTTATTATTTTCAACTTGTCTCCTCTGGAATTCTGGTTCTTCACCTATAAGATGAGGTCTGTTTATTAGACCCTCTCTCTAAGTTCTCTTGCATGGTTTATAATCTCAGTACAGGCACCCTGAGACAAAGGAAGCCTCTCTGTGGGCAGTGTTTGGACAGTGGTGGAAAACATTCTTCACTACCTTGGCTGTCACATGATGAATTCTCATTCTATTAAATTCATAATTAGAACTAACAAATTTTTCTATAAAAATTCTTAAGATGAGTCAGTTCATAGGCTATCTCATTTTAGGCATAGGTACACAGAATATTAGAATTTTTCATACTGTTGATTGTTCTATTTTTCATTTAAAATATTTATTTATACTCAATGCCCTGCCTCTCCCTTAAAAAAACAAAACAAAACAAAACAAAACAAAAACTAAGAAGCAGAGAGAGTGCTATCCATTTAGTCATTAGAGGAAATACTTAGATCAGAAATGATGCTACAACCTTAACCATACATTTTCAATACTGCACTTTGGGGAGCAGGGGGCATGATAACAAAATAAGATATTGGATATACAAATATTCTTATTATTCAGGCTTTAACATAAATTAAAAGAGCATTTATCTCAGAGTCTGAAACTGTGAGTATTCGATGAATAAAACTGCTCCAAAAGCATTTTTTTAAATATCAGAAAAACTGTCCAAGACTGAGAAATGGGAAAAAGAGATTCCTAGGTATGTTTCCAGAATATCCAAGTCAATAAGGCTATGCACTTTTGACTATCCATTTCACTGTCAGTAATTCCAAATAATTCTTGTCCATAGCAATGTAAATAAATGTTGTCCGGTAGAGATATGATTGATATCTACCTGGAAGAAAAGATAACCCCAAACATTACATTTTATTGCTCTATGGATATTAACCAATTTTGTTATATATTGATACATTTATTTCAGCATTCCTGGGGGTGGTTTCAGTTTCTCAAATTTGCCTTTAATTCGCCTCAGTTAATTCCCTCATTAACTGAACTGAATGAACCTTTGATATACGTTCATTTTATATCTGCATGCAATATGCTTTTAACTTTTCAAAAATTACTCTTTAGCAGTAACAGTCCATTTTAAAAATCAGTCCATTATAACATCCAGAAAGATATTTGTTGTTCACAATAAATGGTAAATATATAACTCATCAGGCTATGAATAACTGGTCCATGTTATTTGGAAGCCAGGTTGATATAGTTTGGCTCTGTGTCCCTACCCAAATCTCATGTTGAATTGTACAATTTTGGACGTGGGGCCTGGTGGTAGGTGACTGGATCATGGGAGTAGTTTCTAATAGTTTAGCAACGTCCCCCTAGTGCAATCTCATGACAGAGTTCTCACCAGATCTGTTTGTTAAAAAGTGTGTAGCATCTCCCCAACCATTCTCCTGTCAACCATGTAAAGATGTGCCTGCTACCCCTTCACCTTCCACCATGATTGTTAAATTTCCTAAGGCCTCCCCAGAAGCAGAAGCCTGTACAGCCTGCATAACTTTGAGCCAATTGAACCTCATTTCCATATAAATTACTCAGTCTCAGGTAGTTCTTTACAGCAGTACAAGAACAGACTAATACAGAAAGTAGGGGATGGGTGCAGTGGCTCACACCTTGTAATCCCAGCATTTTGGGTAGCCGAGGCAGTCGGATCACCTGAGGTCAGGAGTCCGAGACCAGCCTGGCCAACACTGTAAAATCTTGTCTTTACTAAAAATACAAAAAAAAAAAGCAAAATTAGCCAGGCATGGTGGCGTGTGCCTATAATCTGAGCTACTTAGGAAGGTGAGGCAGGAGAGTCATTTGAACTCAGGAGGCATAGGTCGCAGTGAGCCAAGATCATGCCACTGCACTCCAGTCTGGGCAACAGAGCAAGACTCTGTCTCAAAATAAAAAAGGGAAGGGAAGGGACCGGGAGGGGAGGGGAGGGGGAGGGAGAGAGGAGGGGAGGGGAGGGAAGGGAAGGGAACTGTTATAAGAGAAGCGGGGCACTGCTATAAAGATACCCAAAAATGTGGAAGCAACTTTGAAACTGGGTAACAGGCAGAAGTTAGAAGAGTTTGCAGGGCTCATAAGAAGACAGGAAAGACATGGTAGAAAAGAAAAACCCATTTTCTGAGGAGAAATTCAAGCCAGCTGCAGAAATTTGTATAAGTAAAGAGGAGCTGAACGTTAATAGCCAACACAACAGGGAAAATGCCTCCAATGCACTTCAGAGACCTTTGTGGCAGTCTCTCCCATCACAGGCCAGGAGGTCTAGGAGGGAAAAATAGTTTTGTGGGCCAGGCCTAGGACACCACTGCGCTGGGCAGCGTCAGGTCATGGCTCCTTGCATCCCAGCCACTCCAGCTCTAGCCATGACTAAAAAGGTCCAGATAAGTCTCAGGCCACTGCTCCAGAGGGTGCAAGCCAGAAGCCAACAAGGCTTCCATGTGGTGTTAAACCTGCAGGTGCACAAAGGTCAAAAGTTGAGGCTTGAGGGCTTCCACCTAGATTTCAGACATTATATGGAAACATCTGGATGTCCAGACAGAAGTCTGCTGCAGGGGCAAAGCCCTCATGGAGAACCTCTACTAGGGTAGTGCAGAGGGGAAATGTAGGGTTGGAGCCCCCACACAGAGTCCCTACTGGGGTACTGCCTAGTGGAGCTGCAAGAGGAGGGCTGCCTTCCTCCAGACCCCAGAATAGTAGATCCACCAACAGCTTGCATCATGCACCTGGAAAAGCTGCAGGCACTCTATGCCAGTCTATGAAAGCAGCCATGAGGGCTGAGCCCTGCAGAGCCACAAGAGTGGAGCTGCCCAAAGCTTGGAAGTCCATGCCTGGCATCAGTGTGGCCTGGATGTGAGATACAGAGGCAAAGGAGATTATTTTGCAGCTTTAAGATTTAATGACTACCCTGCTGGGTTTCAGACTTGCATGGGGCCTATAGGCCCTCTGTTTTGGCCAATTTCTTCCTTTTGGAATGGGGGCATATACCAATGCCTGTACTCCCATTGTATGTTGGAATTAACTAACTTGTTTTTTATTTTACAGGCTCATAGGTGAAAGGGACTTGCCTTGTCTCAGATGAGACTTTGGACCTGGACTTTTGGTTAATGCTGGAATTAGTTAGGACTTTGGGGGATGGTTGGGAGGGCATGATCGTGTTTTGAAATGTGAGAAGGACATGAGATTCGGGAGGAGCCAGGGGCAGAATGATATGCTTTGGCTATGTGTCCCCACCCAAATCTCATGCTGAATTTTAATTCCCAGTGTTGGAGGTGGGGCCTGGTGGGAAGTGGTTGGATTATGGGTGTGGTTTCTAATGGTTTAGCACCATCTCCCTAGTGCTGTCTCATGATAGAGTTCTCACAAGATCTGCTTGCTAAAACATGTGTAGTACCTCCTCCCACTCTCTCTTTCCCTTCCCAGCCATGTGAAGATGTGCCTGATCCCTTTCCTTCTGCCATGATTGTAAGTTTCCTAAGGCCTCCCCAGAAGCAGAAGCCTGTACATCCAACAAAACTGTGAGTTGATTAAACCTCTTTTCTTTATAAATTAGTCTCCAGTAGTTCTTTACAGCAGTGTGAGGGCAGGCTAATACATAGATCATGCAAATCAGACAGAGTGATACAGATGGTAATGAACAAATGGCAATGACATAACAATTTCACTTGTAAAGCAAGTTACATTCCCAGTCTGTTACGTACATCAGTGGGTAACAACTGATGGACAGCCTTGAATTCCAACTGCATAGATGTATGTCATGAATCTGCTTCTTAACAGATATAATATAAATAAAATCCAAGTAAATGCATGTAGAAGATGGTACATGTGTGTAAAAACATAGCTAAAAACACAGTCAGATCCACACAATGAAGACAGCTGGAACACATAACCAAGAAAGTAAAGGGATCCCATCTACTAAGAAATAAAATATTTTTGTCCCCAATATAATGGCCTTATACTTAGTTTTCTGAACTAAATAGCTATACCTTTAAATTAGCAAAGTAACACATGTATTTGTAAGCAAAAATTTCTAAATCCTTAAAACCTTTCAACTCCCCAGAATAGGGGCTTAGGATTCTCTACCTATCTATCCCTTGATAAGACTTCTTTAAAGGACATATTGTAGACATTAACAAAAAAAATAGAGCCAAATGATTTCTCTTTACAGAGTCAGTGAGTAGGAGGTTAATTGTACCATCCATTTTTCTAAATGTTATAAGAAAACCTATCAACTGAAAATCAACAGAGGAGTTTTTTAATATAAGTAACCTGATGCATAAAAATACATTTACACAAAGGATTTACACAGCAGAAATCATAAAGATTCTTGCAAGTAAAAGTCTCCTACTGAGATTAAAAATAGGAATTTATTTTTGTATTTTACAAAAATGTCATTTAAACACAATTTTTCAAAGCTACAACAATCGATTCAATTAGGAAACCATTTCAAGCTTCACACAAATGTAAAATTGCCCCTGTTGTAACCACATAGTGTACTTAGATTTGGGGAATTAAAGATTTCATGTTACTCCCATACAAGGTACAGGAACCACCTTGATCAGTAAGATCAGTCCCCTCTTTCTCCCATTCAGTTTCCAACCTTTCTTTTCAGGGGCCATCCACCCCCCAATCAGTTCCTAGATGCCAGTCACATTCCATTAAAAACCCTCCTTTGTCTGCAATTACCTTTGGTTCTTTGCTCCAGAATTTCTCCAGCCTTAAATATGTTAATGAGTATAGTGAATTTCCAGTAATGCACCATCTTTTGTTCTCCAGAACTCCAAGGACTACATCTTAGAAATTAATGTCCTAGTGAAACTGATTCACTTAGCTTGGCTCTTGGGTTCTCTCCATTGGATGTATTCTTCAGCCAAAAGATAAGTGTCCATCCAGGCCAGCCATATGCAGAGACAAAGAGGACCTTACTAGCAAGTAGGATCTAAGGTGCCCAATAATCATTCATGCACTAACTCACTGCCCTAATGTCCTAGATTTGCATGATTAAAGTAGTAACAACTACGGGCTACCAAGCATTGTGTCCCTTAGGAGTCCCAAGGCAAAAGAGAAATCTAGCAAAACTCTTGGATATTGAACAATATATTGGAGATTAACTGTCGAGTTAACAGAAAAGTGACTTTCTGAGCTAAATGTTTTATATTCTCCTTTAGTAAGTGAAAATCTTTCTGAACCGTATTATATTTTTTTCTTACTTTTCCCATGTTTGCAAAAGTAATAGATTTCATTGACAAATATTTAGAAAATAAAGACACACACAGGCAACAAAAATTACAAATAATTTGTAATTTGCCCTGGTCAAAAGCACTTACATTTTGACACATTTCTTACTGGTCTCTTTTAGCACACCACCAAGGGAAAATCTTTGAGTCACTGATGTATATATATTTTTTATATATACATCATTATATGGATACATCCTTTAATGGATGTATGGATATTTCTCATAGATAAAAGAGGAACACCACAAGTATTTCTTGATTTCTACAACTGAAGTACATCTTAGAAGGAATCTATTTCTTTTCTAAAATCATATAATAATTTATGGGCCCATGAGGAGTATGCCATTTAAAGGGCTCTAATTAGGAATATTTTTGTAAAACTCATTTCATTAATTATCTTTCTTTTATATCCCTCCAGCCTTTTACATTCTATTAGTTCTTCTTTCTCATCAAACAGACTTATTTATGACATTTTCAACCTAAAACAAAGAAAGAAGGATGAATGTCTATAGTATACAGGAACATAACTCATGCAGTGAGTACTACATGAGAGGATACTTCACAGGAGAGTACCTCACCCACACCCACACTGGTAGTTCAGCAAAAGCTTTCTGGTTTTGGTCCACATGGTCCACATGACATTGAGCTAGGTCTTAAAGAAAACGAGAGTATTAAGCAGTTACTGATGTATATCTTAAGCACCAAGAATATCCTGGCAGTTAGTGCTAAATAAATGCTTACTTGGTTGCTTAGAAGCAGCTGTGGTCAGCAGCTCCCACCGAGCAGAATGAAAACGGCGAATGAATCCTGCACCTTCAACTGAGGTATCCAGATTCTCTCACTGGGACTGACTAGGCAGTTGGTTTACCATGGAGAGTGAGGAAAAGCAGGGTGGAGCCATGGCCCACCCAGGAGCTGCACAGGGCAAGGGGAACTCCCAACCCCAGCCAGGGGAGGCATTAAGTGATTGTGCTACCCTGCCCAGGAAACCATGCTCTTTCCATAGATCTGTGCAACTGTGGATCTGGAGATACCCTCGTGAGCCCATATCACCAAGGCCTTGAGTCCCAAACACAGAGCTGTGCAGACTTTCAGTGGCCTCTTGGGTTGTGGCCAGTGGCAGCAGGCTGAAGGCTACCTAAGATGACTGAGTTCCTGTCGGGGGGCGGGGGCAGCCACCATCACTGAGGCCCTAGTCAGCTGTTTTCCCCTGCCAGTGCTAAAGAGACTGGGCAGTTTGGACCAAGAGGAATTCCCCACAGCACCGCACAGTGGCTGTGGCAGATCACGGCCAGACTGCTTCTTTAGGTGAGACCCAGATCCATCCCTTCCTACTGGGCAGGGCATCCCTGTGGGAATTTCAGCAACCCCAGCCAGGGATTTACAAACAAAACTCTGATCTCCCTGGGAAGGAGCCCCCATGGGGAGGGGTGGCCACAGTCTCTGCAGTTCAGCAGACTCAGTCTCTCCTGCCTGCTGGCTCTAAAGATTGTTGGCAGTCTGGATGGAGTCTGAGCAGTCTGGACCAAGGGGATTCCTCACAGCCCAGCACACCCACTTCGCCAAGAGGCAGCCAGAGTGCTTCATTAAGAGGATCCCTCATCTTGTGCCTCCTGATGGGGTGAGACGCCTCAACAGGGGTCATCACACACCTTATACAGGAGTGTTCCAGCTGGCATCAGGTCAGTGCCCTTCTGCGACAGAGCTCCCAGAGGAAAAACCAGGCACCCATCTTTGCTATTCTGCAGCTTCCACTAGTAACACATCCAGGTGTGGGAGGGACTGAGGCAAATATTCTGGAGTGGACCCCTAGCAAACCACAGCAGGCCTACAGAAGAAGGGCCTGACTGTTAAAAACAAACCAACAGAAAGCAACAACAACAACATCAACAAAAAAGACCCCACAAAACCCTATCCAAAGGTCAGCAGCCTCAAAGATTGAAGGTAGATAAGCTCACGAACATGAGAAAGAATCAACTCAAAAACTCTGAAAACTGAAAAAGTCAGAGTGTCTCTTCTCTTCCAAATGATCACAACACCTCTCCAGCAAGGGCACAGAACTGGGCTGAGGCTGAGATGGATGAAGTAACAGAAGTAGGCTTCAGAAGGGGAGTAATAACAAACTTCACTGAGCTAAAAGAGTATGTTCTAACCCAATTCAAAAAGGCTAAGAACAATGATAAAACATTACAGGAGCTGTTAACCAGAATAATCAGTTTAGAGAGGAACATATATGACCCGATGGAGCTGAAGAACACAACATGAGAACTTCACAGCACAACTACAAGTATCAAGAGCCGAATAGACCAGCAGAAGAAACAATGTCAGAGCTTGAAGACTATCTTGCTGAAATAAGACAGGCAGACAAGATTAGAGAAGAATAAAAAGGAATGAACAAAACCTTAGAGAACTATAAGATTATGTAAAAAGACCAAACCTATAACTGATTGGGGTACCTAAAAGAGATGGAAAGAATGGAACCAAGTTGGAAACATACTTCAGGATATCATTCAGGAGAACTCCCCCAACCTAGCAAGACAGGCCAACATTCAAACTCAGGAAATACAGAGAACACTACTAAGATGCTCCAGGAGAAGATCAACCCCAAGACACGTAATCATCAGATTCTCCAAGGTCAAAGTGAAGGAAAAAATGTTAAGGGAAGCCAGAGAGAAAGGCCAGGTAACCTACAAAGGGAAGCCAATCAGACTAACAGCAGAACTCTCAGTGGAAACCCTACAAGCCAGAAGAGATTGGGGGCCATTATTCAACATTCTTAAAGAAAAGAATTTCCAACCCAGAATTTCATATACGGCCAAACTAAGCTTCATAAGCAAAGGAAAATAAAATCCTTTTCAGGCATAAGCAAAGGAAAATAAAATCCTTTTCGAAACACTGAGGGAATTTGTCATCACCAGGCCTGCCTTGCGAGAATTCCTGAAGGAAGCATGAAATATAGAAAGGAAAAAGCATTACCAGTCACTACAAAATCACACTGAAGTACACAAACCAATGACACTATGAAGCAACTACATTAACAAGTCTGCAAAATAACCAGCTAGCATCATGAGGCTAGGATCATTTGACAGGATCAAATTCACACATAACTCTACTATCCTTAAATGTAAATGGACTAAATGCCCCAATTAAAAGACACAGAATGGCAAGCTGGATAAAGAGTCATGACCCATCTGTGCACTGTATTCAAGAAACACATCTCACGTGCAAAGATACACATAGGCTCAAAATAAAGGGATGAAGGAAAATTTACCAAGCAAATGGAAGGCAGAAAAAGGCAGGGGTTGCAATCCTAGTTTCTGACAAACAGGTTTCAAACCAACAAAGATCAACCAAGACAAGAAAGGCATTACATAATGGTAAAGGGTTCAATTCCACAAGAAGAGCTCATTATCCTAAACATATATATGCACCCAATACAGGAGCACCCAAATTCATAAAAAAACAAGTTTTGAGGGGTTTTTTGTTTTTTGTGTTTTTTGAGACACAGTCTCGCTCTATCGCCCAGGCTGGAGTGCAGTGGCATGATCTTGGCTCACTACAACCTCTGCCTCCTGGGTTCAAGCGATTCTCCTGCCTCAGCCTCCTGAGTGGCTGGGATTAGAGGCATGCACCACCATACTTGGCTAATTTTTGTATTTTTAGTAGAGGCAGGGTTTCACCATGTTGTCCAGGCTGGTCTTGAACTCCTGACCTCAAGTGATCCACCCACCTCAGCCCCACAAGGTGCTGGGATTACAAGCATGAGCCAACGTGCCTGGCCAGATTCATAAAACAAGTTTTTAAAGACCTATAAAGAGACTTAGACTCCCTCATGATAACAGTGGGTGACTTTAACACTCCACTGTCAATATTAGACAGATCATTGAGAGAGAAAATTAACAAAGATATTCAGGACTTGAACTCAGCTCTGAATCAAGTGGACCTGATAGATATCTATAGAACTCTCCTCTCCAAAACAACAGAATATACATTCTTCTTGGTGCCACATGGCAACTTACTCTAAAATTGATCACATAGTTAGAAGTAAAACACTCCTCAGCAAATGAAAAAGAGCTGAAATCATAACAAACAGTCTCTCAGACCACAGCAAAATCAAATTAGAACTCAAGATTAAGAAACTCACTCAAAACCACACAACTATATGGAAATTGATCAACCTGCTCCTGAATGACTCCTGAGTAAATAATGAAATCAAGGAAGAAACCAAGAAGTTCTTTGAAACTAGTGAGAACAAAGAGACAACATACCAGAACCTCTGGGACACAGCTAAAGCAGTGTTAAGAGGGAAATTTATAGCATTAAATGACTGCATCAAAAATCTAGAAAGATCCCAAATTGACATGCTAACATCATAAGTAAAAGAACTAGAGAAGAAAGAGCAAACAAACCCCAAAGCTAGCAGGAGACAAAAATAACCAAGATCAGAGCAGAACTGAAGGAGACAGAGATGCAAAAAAACCCTTCAAAAAATCAACAAATACAGGAGCTGGTTTTTTTTGAAAATATTAATAAAATAGATAGACCACTAGCTAGACTAATAAAGAAGAAAAAGAGAAGAATCAACTAGACAAAATAAAAAATGATAAAGGGAATATCACCACTGACCCCAAAGAAATACAAACAACCATCAGACAATACCATAAACACCTCTATGCAAAAAAAATTTAGAAAATCTAGAAGAAATGGATAAATTCCTGGACATATACACCCTCCCAAGACTAAACCAGAAAGAAATTGACTCCCTTAATAGACCAATAACAAGTTCTGAAATTGAGGCAATAATTAATAGCCTAGCAACCAAACAAACCCAGGACCAGACGGATTCACAGCTGAATCCTACCAGAGGTACAAAGAGGAGCTGGTAGTATTTCTTCTGAAACTATTCCAAACAATCAAAGAGGAGAAACTCCTCCCTAGCTCATTTTATGAGGTCAGCATCATCTTGATATCAAAGCCTGGCAGAGAAAATACAAAAAAAGAAACCTTCAGGCCAATATCCTTGATGAACATCTATGCAAAAGTCCCCAACAAAATACTGGCAAACTGAATCCAGAAGCACATCAAAAGCTTAGCCACCATGATCAAGCTGGCTTCATCCCTGGGATGCAAGGCTGGTTCAACATATACAAATCAATAAAGATAATTCATCACATAAACCAAACTAAAGACAAAAACCACATGATTATATCAATAGACACAGAACAAGCCTTCAACAAAATTCAACATCCCTTCATGTTAAAAACTCTCAATAAACTAGGTATTAAAAGAACATACCTCAAAATAATAAAAGCTATCTATGACAAACCCACAGCCAACATTATACTGAATGGGAAAAAGCTGGAAGCATTCTCCTTGAAAACCAGCACAAGACAAGGATGCCCTCTCTCACCACTCCTACTCAACATAGTATTGGAAGTTCTGGCAGGGCAATAGGGCAAGAGAAAGAAATAAAGGGTATTCAAATTTTAAAAAGAGGAAGTCAAATTGTCTTTGTTTGCAGATGACATGATCCTATATCAAGAAAACCCCATCGTCTCAGCCCAAAAGCTTCTTAAGCTGATAAGCAACTTCAGCAAAATCTCAGGATACAAAATCAATGTCTAAAAGTCACTAGCATTCCTATACACCAACAGCAGACAAGCAGAGAGCCAAATCATGAATGAACTCTTATTCACAATTGCTACAAAGAGAATAAAATGCCTAGGAATACAGCTAACAAGGGAAGTGAAAGACCTCTTCAAGGAGAACTACAAACCACTGCCCAAGGAAATCAGAGAGGACACAAACAAATGGAAAATCATTCCATGCTCATGGATAGGAAGAACTAATATCATTAAAATGGCCATACTGCCCAAAGTAATTTACAGATTCGATGCTATTCCTATTAAACTACCATTGACATTCTTCACAGAATTAGGAAAAACTATTTTAAAATTCATATAGAACAAAAAAAGAGCCCATATAGCCAAGACAACACTAAGCAAAAAGAACAAAGCATTTCCGGGTGCAGTGGCTCACACCCATAATCCCAGCACTTTGGGAGGCCAAGGCAGGTGGATCGCTTGAGGCCAGGAGTTCGAGAGCAGCCTGGCCAACGTGGTGAAACCCTGTCTCTACTAAAAATACAAAAATTAGCCAGGTGGGGTGGTGCACACCTGTAGTCCCAACTACTTGGTAGGCTGAGGCATGAGAATCACTTGAGCCCAGGAGGCGAAGGTTGCAATGAGCCAAGATCCCACTACTGCATTCCAGCCTGGGCAACAGAGCAAGACTCTGTCTCAAAAACAAAAAACAAGCAAAAGAACAAAGCTAGAGGCATCACACTGCCCAACTTCAAACTCAAAAACAGGCATATAGACCAATGGAACAGAATAGAGTACTTAGAAATAAGAGCAAACCTCTACAACCACCTCATTTTTGACAAACCTGACAAAAACAAGCAATGGGGAAAGGATTCCCTATTTAATAAATGATGCTGGGATAACTGAGATAGCCATATATAGAAAATTGAAACTAGATCCTTTCCTTACACTTAATACAAAAACTAACTCAAGATGGATTAAAGACATAAATGTAAAACCCAAAACTATAAAAACCCTAGAAGAAGGCAACACCATTCAGGACATAGGTTCAAGCAAAGATTTCATAACGAAAACATCAAAACCAATTGCAACAAAAGCAAAAATTGACTAATGGAATCTAATTAAACTAAAGAGCTCCTGCACAGCAAAAGAAACTATTATCAGGGCAAACAGACAACCTACAGAACGGGACAGAATTTGTGCAATCTATCCATCTGACAAAGATCTAATAACCAGAGTCCACAAGGAACTTAAACAAATTCACAAGAAAAAACAAATGACCCCATTAAAAAGTAGGCAAAGGACATGAATAAACACTTCTCAAAAGAAGATATTTATGCAGCCAACAAACATGAAAAAAAGCTCAACATCACTGATCATTAGAGAGATGCAAATCAAAACCACTAGATGCCATCTCACACCAGTCAGAATGGCAATTATCAAAAAGTCAAGAAACAACAGATGCTGGTCAGGCTACAGAGAGACAGAAGTGCTTTTACACTGTTGATGGGAATGTAAATTCATTCAACCATTGTGGAAGACAATGTGGTGATTCCTCAAAGATCTAGAACCAGAAATACCATTTGACCAACAATCCCATTACTGGATATATACCCAAAGGAATATAAATCATTCTATTATAAAGATACATGCATGCATATGTTCATTGCAGCACTATTCACAATAGTAAAGACACGTAATCAACCTAAATGCCCATCAATGATGACTGGATAAAGAAAATGTGGTACACATATACTACGTAATACTATGCAGTCATAGAAAGGAATGAGATCATGTCCTTTGCAGGGACATGGATGGAGTTGGAGGCCATTAACCTTAGCCATCTAATGTAGAAACAGAAACCCAAATACCACATGTTCTCACTTATAATTGGGAGCTAAATGATGAGAACATGTGGATGCATAGTGGGGAACAACAGACACCAGGGCCTATCAAAGGGTAGAGGGTGGAAGGAGGGAGAGGGACATGGATGGAGCTGGAAGCCATTATCCTCAGCAAACTAATGCAGGAACAGAAAACCAAACACTGCATGCTCTCATTGATAAGTGGGAGCTGAACAATGAGAACACATGGACACAGGGAGGGGAACAGCACACACAGGGTCTGTCAGGGGAAGGGGGTGGAGGGAGAGAGAGCAGATGGAAAATAGCTAATGCATGCTGGGCTTAATACCTAGGTGATGGGTTGCTGGAGCAGCAAACCACCATGGCACATGTTTGCCTGTGTAACAAACATGCACATCCTGCACGTGTACCATGGAACTTAAAATAAAAACTAAATAAATAAATGCTTACTTTCTGTATAATTTGTATATATTATTTTAAATACTTTTGCATATTTTGTACACGTTTTTTATGCCTTATATCTTTTGTATGTTTCTTATCTTATAAATTCATTCATTTTATAAGTTTATAACTATATATACCACCTCATAATCTTTTTCATTTCAGAACACATGAATGTACTTCTAGGTCATTAAACTATTAAATGTTCTTCCACATTTATGTACCTGTCCTCACTTCCATTTTTTGAGAGATGGCTAATTCAGTGCTTTGTGGAGAGCTGAGGTGTTTTTTCCTTATAATAGAAGAGTTACTCAGGTTTCACTGCCAAATTTTAGAAAACATAATTGGGTTTTATCCAATTGAAGGCCTAATACCCATACTATTTAACAAGTATTTTCACTACAGTGTTTTCTGAAAATTTTCTCATCTCCTCAAACACGTTTTTGAGGATATTTCCTGATTTTTATTTTGTTTTTATTTTATTTATTTATTTATTTATTTATTTATTGAGACTGAGTCTCACTCTATTGCCCAGGCTGGAAAACAGTGGTGCGATCTTGGCTCACTGCAACCTCTGCCTCCCGGGTTCTAGCGACACTCCTGCCTCAGCCTTCCAGGTAGCTGGGATTACAGGCGCCCGCCACCATGCCCAGCTAATTTTTGTATTTTTGGTAGAGACGGGTTTTCATCTTGTTGGCCAGGCTGGTCTCGAATTCCTGACTTCAAATGATCCATCCACCTCAGCCACCCAAACTGGCTGGGATTACAGGTGTGAGCCACTGCACTCGGCCTATTTCCTGATTCTTAAAACAAGAGCCTCCAGAACCCAATTTCACGTAGTCTTCTTGAGACAAGGTCATCATTAGAACACTGATTACAGTAATATGCCATAGCTATGGGTACAGATGATATGCATATAAATCAGAATAAACAACACCAGCATATACCCTAAATCTGTTTTATTCTTTTGAAGAAATTAATATCAGGCTTTTTAATCAGTGGTCTCTCTTTCATAAAAGTCAAAGAAACATAACATCAGTATAGGTGTCTACAAAATGAGTCAATATTCCAGACTTTTCCCAAGTAACATTCTCATTCTCCATATAAGAATAAAGAGGAAAAAGAAAGAGAAATTATTTTCCCATTACTATGCTTGGGTAATTTCAAAACAACCTCTATGATTTCTGAATCACTAATGGAAAATCTTTGTCAACAGCTTCAATTAACTTCTTTTTCCCATAGTCAGTAAGAAATGCAAATCCCTCAACACCTCTCAATTTGTACCAGGATAATTGAGGTTTTTCCAACACCTGCCAATGCTCTCCTATCATTCATCAGGAGACCTTTCTGCATTGGTCATAGTTTCCTCAAGCTCCGTGGCTCACTGATTATGATCCAAATTTCAGGCCCAAGCAACTCTATGAGATTAAAGATGCTTTTTAAAAAGCTATAATCATTTGGTGATCTTCCCTGAATAATGAATAAACTTCTTCATTAAATATGTTCCAAAAAATTTCATATTCTACAGGCATACTATTAAACAAATGAGACTGGAAGTGTCAGACAAAGAGAGAGGATGTATTTGCCAAAACTAACCTCTAGCCCTGATTCTACAGAGTGGACACTATAATCATTTAATTATTGAAGTAGGCATAAGGAGTAATCTTTTAAGTTATCTTTCATTGAAAATACACAAAGCGTTTGGAGACCATCAGCACCATAAGCAATAGGCAAAATATATACCAAATTCACCCACAGAACTTACAACTGCATCTTCCACATGACAGAGACACTCAACAAATTATCTGAAACATGTGGATGCTTTCAAACGATAACATTTTTCATTCACCATAAATTCTTTCCCTCCATGGGAACCTTCAGGATTAATATATGTGATATTATTCGACCTGCTTCTTAACCTACTTAAATTTGGGGGAAGCCTGATTCACAAACACCTGCTAGGGTGAAAGTGACAAGTCTCATGTAAGCATCCAGTTCTGTCAGCAGTATAAAACTGCTTAAGGGAAAGACCATGTTTGAAATAGCTTTTCCAAAATAGCCACGAACTTGTTCTGCAGTTCTATGGTGTGCTGTTTCAACTCAATTACATCAACCCTCCAAATGTTTCCCTTTGAAAGGTCAAAATCACTCATTAAAACATAAACATGGTGGCTGGGCACGGTGGCTCACGCCTGTAATCCCAGCACTTTGGGAGGCTAAGGCGGGTAGATCATGAGGTCAGGAGTTCAAGACCAGCCTGGCCAACATGATGAAACCTCATCTCTACTAAAAATACAAAAATTAGCTGGGCGTGGTGGCAGGTGCCTGTAATCCCACCTACTTGGGAGGCTGAGGCAAGAGAATGGCTTGAACCCAGGAGGTGGAGGTTGCAGTGAGCCGAGATGGCGCCACTGCACTCCAGCCTGGGTGAGAGAATGAGACTCCGTCTCAAAAAATAAAAATAAAAAATAAAAATAAAAACGGCTTAGTCAAATACATTTGCCTGAAGCAAACTGGTAATGTGAAGAAATGACCCCAGCCTCAAGTTCAGAGATATGACTTAAGTCCAGTCAGCTATCAACTTGCTTTTTGACTTTAAGGAGGTCTGTGTCATCTCTGGGTCTTAGAGACAGCGAGTTTTAATCTACTAAACAGACAGCTGGATGAAATGCTACTCTTATGTGTGATTCTGTATTAAAATGATTTGCATTTATAATTATTCCTAATATTCTAAATTATGAGCTAGAGTCAAGTTTGATTACTGTTGATTAAAAAATTGCCATGAGAGGTGATATAGTATAAGGGTAAAAGACAAGCTTTGAATTTAAGAATGTAAATATGACACCTAGGAGAAGGCATTAGAACTATGTGGGGGCATTTTTAGACGGCCCAGTCATCGGAGTCCCTACTGGCATTTAGTGGGTGGGTCCAAGGTAGCTAAATGTCCTGAAATGTGTGGGACAAGCCTACATAGCAGCAACACTGAAGAATCTCAATTTCACATCATATGGTTTCTCGTTAGCTCTGTGACCTTTAATGACCTAAGCTGAAGTCATTTAATTCTAAGTCTCAAATTCCTCAAAGGTAAAATGGAAACAGTATTATCGATCTCAAAGAATTCTTGTGGAGGCCAATGTGTAACTTCATGGTGTGGGTTCGGAGCAAATCCTTGCTCTACCGCTTACTATCTGTGGGCTCAACTTCTCCAATTTCCTCATCCATAAAACAGGCAAAAAAATTGCAGGAATTTGACAAGTAGTGACTGAACACATGTTAGCTATTATTAATATCAGTGTAGACGTAATTATTGATAAGTGCTCAGTGGGTGCTCCCACTCCATGGCCTCTCAAGACCATGTTATGGAACCTAGATACACATGTTCCAAATCTCAATAACTACACCCAGCTCAGACCACCATTGACAAGAATAATTAGTAAAAAAGAGTAGTGCTTATTCATTAGTGATATTAATTGATATTTTAGCAAACTGTCTTTCAAAACAAATCTGTAAACTGCTATTTAAAGAAAAAAAAAGAAGCAGCAGCAGCCAGGTACAGTGGCTCATGCCTGTAATTCCAGCAATTTGGGAGGCTGAGGCAAGAGAATCAGCTGAGCCCAGGAGTTCAAGAGCAGCTGGGGAATGCAGGGAGGCCCCATCTTTACAAAAAGGAAATTTAAAAAGAATACAGCTGGACATGGCAGTACGGGCCTATAGTCCTAGCTAATTGGGAGGCTGAAGAAGGAGGATCCTCGAGCCCCACAGATCGAGGCTATAGTGAGCTATGACAGTATCACTGTACTCTAGCCTGGGTGACAGAGTGAAACCTTTTCTCTTAAAAATAAATAAATAAGAATAAGTAAATAAAAATAAAGACCTTCCACTAATAGATACTCAGCACATTCCTCATATTTAAGTATCAGAAAGTTCTTCATCCAGCAAAGTGAATGGCTCCCATGCTTATCATGGTTGCCTACAGTTCCTGAGTTTTAATAGGACACTGATAGGTCAGAATTAAGATTGTGCTGTCGTAAACTAGAAAATCTAGAAGAAATGGATAAATTCCTGGACACATACACCCTCCCAAGATTGAGTTGGGAAGAAATTGAATCCCTGAACAGACCAATAACGAACTCTGAGATTGAAGCAGTAATACCCTACCAACCAAGGAAAAGCCCCAAACCAGACAGATTCACAGCTGAATTCTACCAGAGATACAAAGAAAAGCTGGTACCATTCCTGTTAAAACTATTCCCCAAAACTGATGGGGAGGTACTCCTCCCAAACTCATTCTATGAGGCCAGCATCATCCTGATACCAAAACCTGGCAGAGATAAAACAAAAAAGAAAACTTCAGGCCAGTATCCCTGACAAATATTGATACAAAAATCCTCAACAAAATACTGACAAACCAAATCCAGCAGCACATCAAGAAGCTTATCCATCACGGTCAAGTATACTTCATCCCTGGGATGCAAGGTTGGTTCAACATACACAAATCAGTAAATGTGATTCATCACATAAAAAGAACTAAAAACCAACATGATTATCTCAATAGACGCAGAAAAGGGTTTTGATAAAATTCAACATCCATTCATGTTAAAAACTGTCAATAAATTAGGTATTGAAGGAACATACCTCAGAATAATAAGAGCCATCTACAACAAACCCACAGCCAGCATCGTACTGAATGGGCAAAAGCTGGAAGCATTCCCCTTGAAAACTGCCACAAGGCAAAGATGCCCTCTCTCACCACTCCTATTCAACATAGTATTGGAAGTTCTGGCCATGGCAATCAGGCAAGAGAAAGAAATAATGAGAAGAGAGTCAGTCAAACTATCCTTGTTTGCAGATGACATGATCCTATATCTAGAAAACCCCATCGTCTCAGCCCAAAAGCTTAAGCTGATAAACAACTTCAGCAAAGTCTCAAAATACAAAATCAATGTGCAAAAATCACTAGCATTCCTACACACCAACAATAGTCAAACCAAGAGCCAAATCAGGAACAAACTCTCATTCACAATAGCCACAAAAGGAATAAAATACCTAGGAATACAGGTAACCGGGGAGGTGAAAGACCTCTACAAAGAGAACTACAAACCACTGCTCAAAGAAAGTCAGAGATGAAACAAACAAATGGAAAAATATTCTGTACTCATGGATAGGAAGAATCAACATTGTTATAATGGCCATACTGCCCAAACCAATCTGATTCAATGCTATTCCTATTAAACCACCATTGATATTCTTCACAGAACTAGAGAAAACTCTTTTAAAATTCATATGGAACCAAAAAAGAGCCCCAGCAGCCAAGGCAATCCTAACGAAAAAGAACAAGAACTCCACCATGGGCCAAAAGACCCACTTAAACACCTATCTCTCTATCTGTAGGAAAGAGAGCTCTTCTCTTCTCCTTCTTTGGCCTTTTAAACCTCCTCTCTTAACCTCACTTTACCTGTATCTGTGTCCTTGATTTCTTTGTCATGAGGCAACGAACCTCGGGTATTACCCCAGACAACCATGCTGCTTCAAAACTATACTACAGGGCTACAGTAACCAAAACATCATGGTACTGTTACAAAAACAGACATATAAACAAAAGAAACAGAACAGAGAACCCAGAAATAAGACTGCATACCTACAGCTGTCTGATCTTCAACAAACCTGACAAAAACAAGCAATGGGGAAAGGATTCCCTATTCAATAAATGGTGCTGGGATAACTGGCTAGCCATATGCAGAAGATTGAAACTGGACCCCTTCCTTACACGATATACAAAAATTAACTCAAGATGGATTAAAGACTTAAATGTAAAACCCAAAACTAGAAAAGCCCTGGAAGACAACCTAGGCAATACCATTCAGGACACAGGCACAGGCAGAGATTTCATGATGAAGATGAAGATGCCAAAAGCAATTACAACATAAGCAAAAATTGACAAATGTGATCTAGTTAAACTAAAGAGCTTCTACATAGCAAAAGAAACTATCAATAAACAGACAACATACAGTATAGGAGAAATTTTTTGCAAACTATGCATCTGACAAAGGTCTAATATCCAGAGTCTACAAGGAACTTAAACAAGTTTACAAGAAAAAAACAACCCCATTAAAAAGTGGGCAAGGGACACAAACAGACCCTTTTCAAAAGAGATACATGCAGCCAACAATCATATGAAAAAAAAAACCTCAACATCACTGATCATTAGAGAAGTGCACATCAAAACCACAATGAGATACCAACTCACACCAGTCAGAATGGCTATTATTTTCCATTTTGTTTTTTTGAGACAGAGTCTTGCCCTATTGCCCAGGCTGGAGTGCGATGGCACAATCTTGACTCACTGTAGCCTCCACCTCCCGGGTTCAAGTGATTCTCCTGCCTCAGCGTCCCGTGTAACTGGAATTACAGTTGTGTGCCACCACGCCCGGCTAATTTTTTGTATCTTTAGTAGAGATGGGGTTTCACCATGTTGGCCAGGCTGGTCTCAAACTCCTGGCCTTGTGATCCACCCGCCTTGGCCTCCCAAAGTGCTGGGATTACAAGCATGAGCACCTGGCGCCTGGCCAGAATGGCTATTATTAAAAAGTCAAAAAATAACAAATGCTGGCGAGGTTCTAGAGAAAAAAGAATGCTTATACACTGCTGGTGAGAGTGTAAATTAGTTCAACCATTGTGGAAGAAAGTGTGTTGACTCCTCAAAGACCTGAACACAGAAATACCATTTGACCCAGCCATTCCAATACTGGGTATACATTCAAAAAATAAAAATCATTCTATTATAAAGATACATGCATGCCTTATGTTCAATACAGGACTATTCACAATAGCAAAGACATGGAATCAACCTAAATGCCCATCAGTGGTAGACTGGATAAAGGAAACGTGATACATACAACGTTGTATACTATGCAGCCATAAAAAAGAACAAGATCATGTCCTTTGAAGGAACATGGATGGAGCTGGAGGCCATTATCCTTAGCAAACTAACACAGGTACAGAAAACAAAATACCACATGTTCTCACTTGTAAGTGGGAGCTAAATGATAAGAACACATGGACACATAGAGGGGAACAGCACACACTGGAGCCTTTCAGAGGGTAGAGGGTAGGAGGAGGGAAAAGATCAGGAAAAATAACTAATGGATAGTAGGCTTAATATCTGTGGGATGAAATAATCTGTTCAACAAACTCCCATGACACCAGTTTACCTACGTTAAGAAAAAGGCCGGGCACGGTGGCTCACACCTGTAATCCCAGCACTTTGGGAGGCTGAGGCCAGCGGATCACGAGGTCAGAAGATCAAGACCATCCTGGCTAACACAGTGAATCCCCATCTCTACTAAAAAAAATACAAAAAAAAAAAAAAAATTAGCCGGACGTGATTGCAGGCGCCTGTAGTCCCAGCTACTTGGGAGGCTGAGGCAGGAGAATGGCGTGAACCCAGGAGGCGGGACTTGCAGTGAGCTGAGATCGCACCACTGCACTCCAGTCTGGGCAGCAGAGTGAAGATTCCATCTCAAAAAAAAAAAAAAAAAAAAAGTTAAGAAAAGAAAAGAAAGGATGTGCTGTATCTGTCAAAGTGTGGAAGAGGCTTAATTAATGATTAAACTGTACTTCTCTGAAATAAAATTTGGCTAAAATGCCTTAATTTTAGGAGAAAATGTTTAAATAGAATGTGATCTATTTGATCTGCACTTTTTCACAAATGCAAGCAGGATAGAAACCATGTTAATCAAGTTAAGTTCTGTAAAAAGACTGGTCATTCATACAATAGATGTTCAAAATCTAGCTTTACACAGACCAACAGTTAGGCTCCCAATATTTAAATGTACATATGAACATAGAAGTTTATTCTACAGATGTACTGAAGCATGTGTAAAATAACGAATATAAGGATATACTTCTCAATATTATTTATAAAACCTCTAAGGTTTAAGTAGGGGGCTGGCTAAAAACATTTTGTTAATTTCATATATTGAAATTGTCCAACTACATTAAAATAAATTGAATAGATTTCTCTGGCTGATATGGAATTGTCATCAAGAATTATAAAAATAAAGAGCAAAGTTTGGAATAGTATGCATATCATACACAGAACATGTTTGTATCTACCTAGAACATATATGGAAAAATACATAAGAAAATTTGGCCTATCTCTGGGGAAGGCAAGGGAGAACTGAGATGAAAGGGAGGATTTTCACTTTCGGCATCCTTCTATGTTGTTTACAGAGCTTTTTAAAGTCATGTGCACATATTTCCTTTTTTTAATTAAAAAATGAACAATTTTTTAAAAATAAAAGAGCAGACACTCCATACCTGTCGGTTTTCCTTTATACTGCTGAATCCAGTGTGTTACATGATAAGCATGACCAATGCAGACAGATATTACAGTTCCTTGCTTCTCTGCAAAACCACCAACCACCTTTCCTAAATTTGAGTAGATGAGGCACATGCTGTGCAGGAAAAGGGCCTACAAAACATTTGAAAAGTGTGTTTTTGTATTCTGGTATAAATAATTCTTTAATGGCTCTAAATGTCTTTCTGCTTTTATTGTCAAGCTGGCAGTAGTACCTAGCACGCTGTCTTGCATAAACTTCAAAAAAAGTACTCTGCTGGTCAATGGCTGTTCTTTATCCTCCAGCCAAATGCCTAAGGGACTGTATGAACCTATTCACATCAGTGAACATCAGCGTACAGCTTCCTTACCAGACAGAATCACACTGTGTACTCTGCCACCACTCCACACTATGCCCATCACCAAACACTACCCAGAAAAGCAACGAGGCACACAGCACTAGTAAATGCCCCATTTGTCCTGTTCCTCAACAAAACACAAGCCAGCCCACTTAATAATGTCCAGAAGCTGTTATATATTCCAACTAGGAACAGACATGGCCAGAGCTGCCTCATGGCTCCCAGATCCCAGTTTAAAGACAACCCTAGGCCTTCCTATATCACATTCCAGGTGATCCTATGGCTTTGGGAGAGTAAAAACAGCTCCTCTCTACCAGTACCTAGGCCTGGCTACCATCTCAAATTCATTATGAGCTGTGTGATCTTAGGCAAACTGCTTAGCCTCTCTAATCCTGGATGTCCTCATCCGCAAAATGGTGCCAGTAATGTCACCCATCTATAGCTCACAGAGCTACAGTAAGGATAAAGCTTTTGGCATCCAAGTAGTCCTCCATGCATGTCAACTAATGTCACTACCAACATCTTTAGACACAAACCCACAGCAGCCTCCTGTTTGGTCTCCCTAATTCCACTCTAGCTTCCACTCACTGGTAAAAGTGATCTTAAAAGGGGGATATGGTAAAGTCATCCTCCACCCTTCTTCCAACACTGAAACGTAGAGACAGCTCTCCACTGTCATTAGAATGAAGCCCAGAAGGCTCGATGCAAACCTCTCCAAGTGTCAACGATTAACGATGAGAACTCTGCCTCCACCCACACCTCTCTTCCCCACAATAGGGTAGCCTTGACAGATGATCCTAATTCTCCTTTGACGACATTTTCAAACTTACAAAGTTGTCTAATAAGGATCATTATGCACTTCAGTGTGAGCTCCATTCACCACTATACTGCTCACATAGCTATCAACTAACAAGAAATGTTGAGGACTCATCTTTTCAAGAATTACAATCTATACAACCCATAATAGTGTTAAAGCTGGAAGACATGACAAACAAGCTTCAGTGTTCTATCATATTAAACTTGTCCAGATGGAGCTGAACAGAACCAGTGAGATTATGCAAGAGAAGCCAAAAGGTAAGTGAGTATTAAATACCAGATCCTGGCCGGGCAAGGTGGCTCACGCCTATAATCCCAGCACTTTGGGAGGCCGAGGCAGGTGGATCGCCTGAGTTCAGGATTTAAGACCAGCCTGGCCAACATAGTGAAACCCTGTCTCTACTAAAAATACAAAAAATTAGCCGGGCGTGGTGGTGCATGCCTGTAATCCCAGCTACTCAGAAGGCTGAGGCAGGAGAATCATTTGAACCTGGGAGGCGGAGGTTGCAGTGAGCCAAGATCGCACCATTGCACTCCAGCCTGGGCAACAACAGCAAAACTCCATCTAAAAAAAAAAAAATTCCAGATCCTTCAGTTGACAGGTCAGACCAGATGATTCATCCACCTACCATCTAACACTGTGCCTAACTGAAATGCATGACTTTCAATTAGAGGTTTCACTTCGGACATATCTGTTTACCTATTTGAATGTGAGCCCCAAGTTATTTTTATATTTTGCTTTTCCTCTCAGGCTGAGAAGGCTGCTGCTAAAAACTCTCAGAGTAAAAGTATGCTGATATCACACTCCAGGGAATTTAGTTTCTAAGAAAAGCCCACTCATTTTTAAAAGACAAGATGAAGAGAACACAGACTTCAAGCAAGTTGGGAGTTAGGGAAATATAACTCAAGGTCTCAATGACTTGCCCACCACCCCTGCTTTTTCAGCAATGCTGTTTGGGGGAGGGGATCATGGTAACTTAACATGGGAAAGATGTGATCGGATAAAATCTCTTTTATCCTTCAGAGGGAAGAGGAATTCACAATCAATCACTTCAATCCTTATTTTCTTTTTAAAGCATTATTTTTATTGTGGTAAAACATACATAACATAATTTATCACCTTAATCATTTTTAAGTATATAGTTTTATGGCTTTAAGTACATTCACATTGTTGTGTAACCATCACCACCATCCATTTCCAGAGTGTTTTCAACATCCCAAAGAGAAATTCTGTACCTATTAAACAGTAACTCCCCTCTCAGCCCCTGGAAACCACCATTCTACTTTCTGTCTTTATGAATACACTAGGTACCTCATATATGTAGAAGCATATAGTATTTTTCCTTTTGTGACTAGCTGATTTCACTTACTATAATGTCCTCAAGGTTCATCCATGTTGTAGCAAGTGTCAGAATTTCCTTCCTTTTTAGGGCTGAATAATATTCCATTGTATGCAAACATCCTATTTTGTTTACCCATTCATCCATCAATGGGTATTTAGGTTGTTTCCTCTCCTTGGTTATTATGAATAATGCTGCTATAAACCGGGGTGTACAAACATATCTTCAAGAACCTGCTTTCAATACTTTCAGGTCTAAACCCAGAAGTGGAATTGCTGGATTATATGGTAGTTCTATTTTTAATTTTTTTCAGGAACTGTCATATTGTTTTCCATAGCATCTGTACCATTTTACATTCCCACCAATAGTGCACGAGTGTTCCAATTTCTTCATATCCTGGCCAACATTTGTTATTTTCTGGGGTTTTTAATAGTAGCCATCCTACTGGTAATTCTTTAAGTATTTTTATTTTTAAACTGGCTAATTGAATTAAACTTCTGTCCCATCTATGCAATTGGCTAAGAATATTAGAAAACCTGATTTTCATGAGTATGCTACTATTCACTTTCTGAGAGGTAATTTTAATAATAGCAGCTGAGATTAAATTTTAAAAATAAAGCTTTGGACACAAAACCATCCTGTATTCAAATATGAAACAGCTACTTCTGAAGCAAAGTACCTTCCCTAAGCCTCGGTTTTCTCATTGGTGAAATGGAGCTATGAATATCCATTTCTTAAAGTTCTTGGGAGAATTCACTTACGAAATTGTACAAAGCACTTAGCATGCTCTCTGGCTCCTAAGAAGCACTTAAAGAAAGACAGATGATGATAAGGAGGAGGAAAGTCTCATTATTGCTGGTATACCACTAAAAGTTAAGTCACAAAAAGGTCTCTTTAGCATTGAAATATACATATCCTTTCCTCAACTACTCCCAGATGACCCTGTTTTACAATTCATATATATACTCACCAAACCTCAAGATTGTCACTGTAGACAAGATAGTATTTTCTTATATACAAATTATAAACATAAATATTCTTTTCCCAAAGGCAGGATATTCAGGTAGGACAATAAACAGTGGTAGCACATCACAAAATTATACCTTTTTTCAGTTTGAAAAAGTGGTAACAAGAACTTGTCATATATTTTAAGTTATACTTAATTTAGTTACAGCAAAAAGGTAGAGTGCACATTGTGAGACAAGATTGGTTTTCCCTCTTCTCTTGATTAGTTAATTAAAAAGTTAATGCCAAATGGCTATATTTTAAACATATGGCTTAGGCTAAATTCACATATTGTATCTAAAAAACAAGCTTGATCAGCCTGGTACAGTGGCTCACGGCTGTAATCCCAACACTTTGGGAGGCAAAGGCGGGCGGATCATGAGGTCAGGAGTTCGAGACCAGCCTGACCAACATGGTGAAATCCCGTCTCTACTGAAAAATACAAAAATTAGCCAGGTGTGGTAGCATGTGCCTGTAATTCCAGCTAGTCAGGAGGCTGAGGCAAGAGGATCGCTTGAACCCGGGCGGTGGAGGTTGCAGTGAGCCAAGATTGCACCACTGCACTTCAGCCTGGGTGACAGAGCGGGACTCCATCTCAAAAACAAACAAACAAACAAACAAACAAAAAAACAAGCTTGATCTGTTGTAGATTTCCTGGGTATCTTTAACCTGGAATTTTTATCAGGCTTCTCATTTAAATTCAAAGAATCTATGGGAAAGTCTCAGAAATCACTTAACCCAAACTGCCATCAAATAGCTGCTGTTCTGTTTATAGAAATTTACTAATAAATTACAGTAAAATATAAAACAGTTGGGAACCTGAAGCAATTGTGAAAGAAGATATATGCTTACTTCTCATTTAAAGAAATCAAATAAATGAAAATCGGTTTTAAAATAAAGGTTAAACCAAAAGGGTACTAATCACCATCAAAACACTTCCAGACCCTCTATGAGTGTGTGTGCCACGTATTTTTCTAAGCACTTACATTGACACCTTTAATTTCTACATAAGGATTCTGATTTGGGTTCCATTAATATTACAAGGCACTTTAAATTGACCCTTAAAATTGTGACACATTAACTTTATTCATATACTCCACTGAGAAATATTCATGTGAAATAGCACTCCAAAACCTTAATTATGTTACTGGCTTCAGGACTACCACCTTGGCTAACGTAAGTCCATACTAACTTTTTTCTTCCATCCACCCAGAGACATGGTTCAAAACATCAGGATGCCTTGATAATGGCATTAGTTTAGGTTTATTAGCTCAGGAAATTCTTTCTGTTGCAATCATTGTTCCATTAAAATTCTTTAAAATTACTCTTTAGTTTCAGTAACTAAGGTATATGGGCATGTAATCTTAAATATTTCTACAGTAGTTCAAGAGTAATGAGGGATCTCATCTGATTTTCCAAAGAACCAATTAACCAATGCTGGGGAGACTCAGGGTCACATTGTGAGTATCTAACAACCCTGGGTCTCAGTGATTATGGGGGCCAGCCAGAAGGAATGGCCTCCTTCCTTCTCATCCCATGTCATCCTCTCCTGCAATTTATGCTCTGGCAATAATATCTATACTTCCTCCAAATGTGCCCTGCTGTGGCACCCTTACTCATGCCCCCTAATCCTACTTGGAGTAAATTCTCATTCTTTTCCAGCGCACCAGCATCTCCCTTGCGAAGTCCTTCAATTCTGAGGAACAGAGAAAGGAGAGAAGGACAAGTCCACAAACTCTATCATTCTAACAGCGAATGAAAGGGGTTCACAATTATCTAAAACTTAAAAAGGCAACTATTTACATTATCTATTTTCTACATTTTACATAAAACTTTATATTATATACAAAAGTACTCTGTTACATTTTTAAGTAGGTAGAATGCTTGGTGAAATACGTTTGATTTTTTCCTCTTTTCTGAGTTCATTAAGGAAATTAATTTGCAGAGATAATTCTATATGATTCACACACAGACCAAAAAAAATTAGCAGGCAATTCTTGAGCTAAAACAGCTTGTAAATAAACATCATGAATATGGACAAAATGTGAACACCCACAAGGCAAGTAGTGAAGAATTCCACCTACATAAATCTACTGAGTCATACTTTAATTCAACAAGTTGTCTCTGAGTCCTGATAGGGCGTTCTGTCCTATGTTTGGTGCCACAGGAGTTTCCAGAAACCTCAAGATCAGGGCCCTACTTTCAAAGAGGTTAGACAATGTGGGAAGATGTTAAAATTCATGGTATCATTGAAACCCTAAGAAAAATTCTTAAATTACTTTTTAGATAATAAGACATGATTATATAAACAATTAAAATTTTAAGTATGGGTATTCAACCAAACTGCACATCTTGCTTCACTGTCCATCATTGTTGTATGTTTGCTGGGGAAAGGGAGGAGTTGGGTTTTTTTTTCATTTGTTTCTTTGAGCAGAGGGCCTCCCTTGTGGACAGAGACTATGTTTCCACAATGTACTGTGTTTGCAATTTAGAAATATGTGGGGTTGGCCTTGCCTGCTGGCTGTCAACAGGAACTGAGTGCCCAGGCCCCTGGCTGTTCTGCCACAAAGTCCCTCCTCCCCCAGAGGCCTCTCACCTGACAAGATAGCTATCTGTAGCTATAACTGATCAAAACTGCTTACCTAGGTAATCATCTCTACCGCCTGCAAAAAGATGACTCTTGAATTTCCACCTCCAGCCTCTCCTCACACAAAGATGATTTACAAATGAGGAAAGAAAAAAAAAAAAAAAAACCAGCACAGCAGGAGAAGTCAGTAAAGAACACTACTGGCCCAGGCTCCTCCCTAACTGAGCTTCTGAGGGAAGTAAGGGAGAGGAGAGGTGCCATCCCACTGAGAGCCCAGTTCCTTCTACCTGCCCATGGAAGGGAAGAAAACAAACTTACCAGCATGCTGACCCTACCCTTCTCTCTATCTGGAAAGTTTAGTCTTTTAGGCATACCCACAGAGCAGCAAATATCTGCCCACATTTCACATTTTCCTAATGAGTTTGTTCTTAAATTCACCAAAATTTTAGTATTCTACTCTTTAAAATTGTGCAGATACAAAATTTTGTCACAGGAAAATATTAGGGAAAAAAGAAGAAGAAGAAATACTTTCCTTTTCAGTCCCCAGGTCCCTAACATCAAATGTATTTATGTGGATGCCCTCAAGACCTCACAGCCTTTTTCTAAAGGAAGTAAAAATGTGCAACTTTATAAATGTACATCAACTTTTCCATTTTAAAAATAGTCCCCAAAAGTGGACTGATTTGTTACTGGTCAGAAAATGAACGTATCACCCAAAAAAAATTCTCAGCACAGATCCAATCTCTCCCATGATGCAAACAGAAAGAAAGATACAGTTAAGCGCAACCCAAAATGTAGTGAAATAAAATATCATATGAAACCATGACCGATACAAAAAATGGCTGCCAGAGAAAATTCCTTAAATCTCCAAAGAATCATTTTCTCCAACCCTACCTAGCATGGGAAGAACCACCTTAACTGAATGTGAGAATCCTTTATTCCTTAAAAACATGTGAACTCTATTTGTAATGTCTACAGAAAGCTCAGCCCTGGGAGTAAAATTTTAGATGTTCATCTTCCCTTGTCACTGATGGGGAAATGATTACTTACTACCTGGGCCAGAGAGGGAAAATGAACTTGCAGGCTTATGTGAAAACAGGAAAATGCTGTTTTTCTAGAAGAGCTGATTAGGAACACGCTAATTGTCCTAAGTGTAGCGGAGTGAGACCTTGCTCCCTAGTTCCTGTCAGGCCTCTGAGCCCAAGCTAAGCCATCATATCCCCTGTGACCCGCATGTACACATCCAGATAGCCGGTTCCTGCCTTAACTGATGACATTCCACCACAAAAGAAGTGAAAATGGCCTGTTCCTGCCTTAACTGATGACATTATCTTGTGAAATTCCTTCTCCTGGCTCATCCAGGCTCTAAAGCTCCCCTACCGAGCACCTTGTGACCCCCACTCCTGCCTGCCAGAGAACAACCCCCTTTGACTGTAATTTTCCTTTACCTACCCACATCTTATATAACGGCCCCACCCCTATCTCCCTTCGCTGACTCTCTTTTCGGACTCAGCCCGCCTGCACCCAGGTGAAATAAACAGCCTTGTTGCTCACACACAGCCTGTTTGGTGGTCTCTTCACACGGATATGAGTGAAAGTTCCCAGCTCGTGGAGGAGAGAAGAGCAGTTCTGTGGGTTTGGCCTTAGACAACAAAGGCTAGGGTTCACTGCCCCATGCAGACAGAGTCCACAGGCACTGTCACTCTGACAGCCTGATATCACTAGGGCCTGAGAGACTGGGCAAGACAGAGGGCTGTCAACATATGTTGACCACGTCACTGTCTGCACTTAACAGAGCAGATTATCAAGATCGTAGAAGTTTTGTACAGAGAAAAAATGAAGGCCAGGCTAGCTGAGTGACTTACGCTGACTGACACTATGCAACTTTGTGGCTACACATCTTCTGGTGTTTTATAAGCATGTTCTACCTGCATCGATATGAGAGAGGATTCTGAATAAGATGGCCTACATAAACAGTGCCCATAGCTCCTGTCTGAAAATCGAGACACAGTCTGACAAGTATAAACAGACATCTGGAATTCATCATGCAGGGTACCTGAAACCAGGACAGGCTCAGAAAATGCAGGGTGTGTCATCACCCTACCTACCTCACTAGGCTCCCAGGCCCCTCCCCTGGAGAGCTGATTCAGTAAGTCCGGGTGGTGCCTGAGAATCTATATTTTTAATAAGTGCCCTGAGGAAATTCTTAAGCTTAGGTAAGTTTGGGAAACACTGGATTGGACTAATTATACTTTGTAACACTTAGCTTTCTCAAGATAGTTCCCACCTTTAAATCCCATTTAGCACTGTCATCAGTTACGTTAGCTTATAAATGGTAACAATAAATGAATTTTATTTTATCTTAATCCCCCAAATAACATAATTTTGATAATATCCATTTTAAAGAAAGAAGTTAAGTAATTGTGCAAGCTCATACAGGTAGTAAGTGACAAAAGGCAATTCTCCAGGAAGAAGGATGGGAAGATGGGGTAATAGGGAGGGAGAGGCAGGGATTTAAACAGAGATCTAACTCTAACAGCTATACTTGTAACCACTATATACACAGCCTCCTATACAAACATCAATCCTGTTCATTTTTTTTAAAAAAGTAATGGTGGTTGACTTATTTCTAAAAGTCAAAAAGGTTTAGAAAAACATTTCTGAGTTATTATTCCTTTCTGGCTATACAGAGACCCAAAGATCCAAAAATATCTCTTAACAAATTGTTTTTATCGACTGCTGCTCTCAAATTTCTCTTTTGATGAGGTTTTGATCCTAGCCTCCATACCTCTCCCCAGTAGTAAAAAGATACAATAAAAAAGTCAACAGCTTGGCCAAGTGCAGTAGCTCATGCCTGTAACCCCAGTACTTTGGGAGGCCAAGGCAGGAGGCCAGGAATTCGAGACCAGTGCAGGTAACATGGCAAAACCCCATCTCTATAAAAAGAAAAAAATACAAAAATTAGCTGGGTGTGTTGGTGTGTGCCTGTAGTCCCAGCTACTTGGGAGGGTGAGGTGGGAGGATGGCTTGAGCCTGGGAGGTAGAGGCTGAAGTGTGCTATGATTGTGCCACTGCACTCCACCCTGGGCAACAGAGTGAGACCCTGTCTCAAAAATAAATTTAGAAAATTAAATTAAAAAGTCAACAGCTCCTCCCATAGAAACAATTAGAGGAATTACAATAGGTTATAATTTAGCCCCAAAATCTAGTCAATATCAGATAGAGGGGTAGATTTTTATACCAATTTATAATGAACAAAGAAGTCATATTCAAACATTTTTCTAGCTGTTCTGTTCTATCATGCCTAACACTGAAATTTTTTAAAAGAAGAAGAAAATCCATCTTTTCCATTCTTCCTGCCTTAAAAAAGACCTGATATGTCAAGTGAACAGTACTCCTACCCCTTTCTCCTCTCCAGCCTCAGGTTAATTTAAAAAGTCACTCAAGTTTGAAAAGGACACAAAAACTATAACCAAAGGCAAACTCATGATTCTTTCAACAAGTACTTATTGAGGGCTTCTAATATGCCAGGCACTGTTCTAGGTGCTATAGATACAGCAGGGAATAAAACAAAGACCTCTGCCCTCAAGGAGTTCACATGCAGCCAACAGCTCATCAGGCAGTGATAGGTGCTGCTGAGCCCAAGGGAGCAGGGATGGGAGGGGGTGATGTACCTGAAGTGGTCAGGGAAAGTCTCCCTAACAGGGCCATCTGAGCAGAGGCCCGAGGAATGGGGAGCAAAGCACACTATATCTGCGGGGGGAGAGCATCCTCTAAAGAGAAAGGAGGGTGCCCAGCTGACCCCACTCCCACCCAAACCACAATCCACCAACATTTTCTACCTGCAGACATGGCACCAGCCTTCTCCCAGTTGCTCAGGCCTGAAACTGAGCTGTGATCCTTCCTCTCCCTCCTGATTACTCTATCTTCCCATCCTTCTTCCTGGAGAATTGCCTTCCCCATCTCCCTTGTCCTGGAATACTCTCCTCTTACCCTTCAGACTTCTCACTAGAAGTCATTCCCCCAGAGTGAATTTTCTGATCTCCCCATTACATGTAGATCCTACATTACACACTTATTACACTTACTACACTCTGTACTTCTCCCAGCACTAGTCACAACTATAATTAAATCATTATTTCTGTAATTTAATGTCTGCTCTGCCCCAATAAACTAATCTCCATGAAGGCAAAGACCATATTGATTGTACTCATTTTTGCATCTCTAGTGCCTGAAAAATAGCCGAGTTCAATAAATATTGGAGAAGGAATTAAGCCTTCCTTCTCATGCTTCCGTGTTCTTGCTCAAAGAAAATTTACAGTTGCATTTTTCCATGGCATCATCTATGCCACACAGATTTCCTTCCTAATAAAAAAAAAAGTTAGGAGCTATGAAAAATCCATACATAGATAATGAAGTCCCTAAGTGAGCCATTCAGACCACGTGTCTGCTCAGTTTCATTTCATATTACAGAATCCTACACTAAAACGGAAGGCAGCAAAGCAGAGCTGCCCACTCACTCCTAAGATCACACAGGTCACTCCTCCAGGAGCAAATTAAAGGGATGTGCTGCTTGTCCACAATTATCAGAATTTTTTTAAATTAAAGATAATGGGAGCCACTTACTCTGTGACAGGAAGTAAAAAGGCAGTGCAGCAAGCACATACCTCCTAATTTAAATGTTAATAGTGGCCACCATTAGCTGCACCCTTCCCAGGTGCCAGGTACCCTGCTAGGTGCTTCATGCACATGACCTCACTTAACTGAACCCAGTCTTTGCAGCCACACCATGATCCAAATGAATAAGTGCTTCAACCCAGGAATAGGAAGCAATACTGTCGGGCCCCAAAACCCCTGCAAAGCATGTCCATTACAACCCATTGTTCTAGTACCAAATGCACCCAGAATGCTGGTACCGAATGGGAACCACACAGCTGCTCTAGTCCAAACTCCCCCAGGCGTATAGGCCCAGAGAGGGGAAGCAACTGGCACAAGATCACACAGCCCATTGGTAGCTAGGTCTGGCCAAAAGCTCTATCCCTGTCAGGCCATCCTTCTGACAGATCAAACCATTCCTCACAGAGGGTCCCTAAAACCCTGAGAATAAGTGTGTCAAGTCAAGCTTTCCTAAGGAACACTGCAATGTTACAAAAAGCCTAAAGTACCATTTAGAGTTGAGCAAAAGCAAAACAGAAGGACTTTATCTCTCTTCTTTCTTGCAGCTGCCACTGATCTGAGTTGACACAACAAGCCCCTTTGTCTCTGAGCTCCCATGCAGCTCTTCTGAGCGACAGAAGCCCAGGAACACCAAGGTCCTGGGCTCAGGCCAGCCCAAGCTGAGCGAAACAGGCTAAAATACAGGCGGCTTGGACATTCCTTTATCAAACACTCTGGAGGGGCAGAAAGCACAATTTTGCACACATGATCACACTCTGTACCTACAGTGGAGTGAAATCAGGCCTGAGCCATGGAATTCACCTGTGCACCCTGAACAGCACCCTGATTTTTATGATCCCTGTGGCAAATCCTATCACTTGCATCCAACTGAATTTACCATAGAATCCAACCACCTCTTTTTTTCCTCAAATTAGCCAACTACCAGCCAATAGCCTGCTATAATAATACCACTTACCAGAACCACTGGGCCTGCCAGGCTAGACTAAATCAGCAATTACACGCACTTAGTGATAAGAAGTTCTCATGGAGAAGTCCCCAGATGGCTTCATGCTATGCTCAGGGGCCTCAGGCCCCAATACCCTAATACCCTGGAATGGCAATGCCCAAGAGAACTTATGTTCCAACCAGGGGCTCCAAGCCAGTAGTGGCTCCTCTGGTTACAGTAAGCCTCAGCTTAGTTGGAGACAGGAAGAGAACCGTTTAGTCCCCCACAACAGATCCCATGAGGGACAATTCATGGGATCTGCTAAAGATGTACCCACTCCCTACTACTGGCCCCAGCAACTCAGCCAGAGTCTTTGACCACCTCAAGCAATGTATGGGCTCCCCAAAGGTGCTGTGTGACAACAATGCTCTATTTAAAACTACAGTCGTTTATTCTGTGAGTTGTTTTTAAAGTAAAAATCAAATGATAATGTATATAAGAGCACCTCAAACATTTAAAGAGCTAAACAATCCAAGAGTATTCAAAGATTTACCATTTTGGCATGCTAACCACACTTGAGGGCTGAGACTCAGGGGCCATAAGTTTATGGGGTCTCCATGTCCTCATAGTAGGCCACATGGGCTGTAGTGGAAAACCAGCACAGTCAGACATTGACTGAATCCTAGAGCTGCATCCTAGGGCAAGTGACACAAGCTGCTTCAGCTCACGTTTCTCATCAGTTAACTGCGGTTAACATCTCTCTTGGTATGACAGTGAAATATCAAGTGACAAAAAGGAAGTCATGTCAGTCATTAGCCAAAAGCCAGCAATAGATTACTATGGCCCCCTTTCTGATGGGATTTCACTGTGACTAGTCTAGACCGCAGGGAGACCTCTTTAAGTAAAGGATCTCCAACAGCGGAGTTTGTTTGACTCACTGTGGCAGGTGGTTGGAAAGAACCTCTTTGGGGCAGACTTGTGGGTAACTGCCAACACTCTATACCTTTTGGACCAGGCTCTGACCTAAGGAGAATATAAGAAGTTGTCGGTGAAGTTCTTAAGCCTCTGCCATAAAACCTTGGGCTTTCTGTCTTCCACACTAGACCAAATTCTGCTTACACATTAAGGCTGAATTCAAATGTCATCTCCTATGTAATAGCTTCCTCCTTAGAGATCTCCCCTGTTGCTGAAGTTTAGCTGGCTGTATGGTTTGGTCCACCCTGATGGATGGTAATTTCCTTAAAAACAGGGCTTGGGGCTCATTTGCCTGTGTAAACTCAGCACCTCATCACAGATGTGGCAACTAGTTAATGATTATTGGTAAGTGCTTGCTCAACTGAGTTGACTACTGAACAGCATTAAATTCAAACCAATTTAGTAAATCCCAGTTTTAAACAAGAAATTTCCTGTTGGGGAAAGACTGTGTAATCTTATACATATTGTTGAGATATCTGTCCCAAAAGGATAGAAGTTATATCCTTCAACCCCATGAATCACAGCCAAGAGTTTGGAATTTAAGTCTTCCTTCAAAATCATATCTTTACTTTGATTTATAAAGGATGTTGATTATCAAGAAACACAGTTTAAGAGCTCTACAGCTTCAAATTTCCAGTTAGAACCCTCCAATTCTTGCTGTAAACATTTGTGAATTGTATTTTAGAGAGTGATTAAAGTAGCCATTCCTCCTCCCACCAAATCAAACATGTTGGTTTTTCCAGTAGGACATTTGATAAGCCATTCTAGGAAAATATACATACACATATATATATCACAGTGCATTTGTTATGGCTGAGATTAAAAAGGATCTGAAAAGTCAACTCTTCTCTAGTGATGAATATTTTAATGGCAAAGGAATCAGGAGAGGTGATAGAGTGAGATTTGACTGTACATTGACATACTAAACACTATATCCACTAACGCTAGAATCAGCAGCTTTTGTTTCAACCTCCCGGCAGCATTCTGTTTAACAAAGATCATTAGAGCATCCACCTCTATAGTAATAGCTATTTCCATCACCCAATTAGAAGCCAGAGTACTGAAAGGGCTGCACCTTTGTATTTGAATGAGGCATTCTGTATAACTAATGACTTAACAAATCCTTATCCAAGTAGCTAACAAAATGATCCTTTGATGGTATTTAAGCCAAAGTGCATCATTAATTATTTATTTTTGTTGGTGGTGTTTTTATTTTAAAGTCAGACTTAATGAGGTATAATTTGCATGCAGTAATCCAATCTTTTAAGTGTACAGTTCAATGAGTTTTGACAAACACACACAGTCATGTAATCACCACCACAATCAAGATATAGAACATTTCATTTATCTCAAAATTTCCCTATGCCCTTTGTAGTCAATCTTCTCCCCCATCACATGCTCCTGGCAGTCATGATCTATTTTCTAACCCTATACTCTTGCCTTTTCCAGAATGTCATTTAAATTGAATCATAAAGTATGGATTCTTTTGAGTTTGGCTCCTTTCACATAACATAATGCGTTTGAGATTCAGCCAAATAGTTGTGTTGTTCTTTCTTATTGATGAACAGTATTCCATTGATAGGCATACCAGTTTGTTTATCCATTCACTAGTTGAAGGACAATTACATTTTTTCCAGTTTTAGCAGTTATGAATAAAGCTGTTAGAAGTATTAGCCTACAGGTTTTTGTGTGAATAGAGGTTTTCAATTCTCTTGGATAAATACTTAGGAGTGAAACTACTCGCTTATATGGTATATGTTTAACTTTGTAAACACCACCTATTTTCCAAAGTGGCTGTATCTTCTCAGACTCTTACCGGCAATGTAGGAGAGTTCTAGTTGCTCTGTATCTTTGTCAGTACTTGGTATTATCTGTTTTTGTTTTGTTTGTATGCTTCTTACTTATTTTAATAGATGTGTAGTGGTATCTCTGTGTTTTTTTTTTACTTTTGATTTTGAAATAACTCTAGACTCACATAGAAGATACAAACATTGTAGAATGTTCCTGTGTATCCTTCACCCAGCTTCTCCCCATATCTTATGTAATAACTATACAATTATCAAAACACAAACTTGACACTGGGTACAATACTATTACTATTAATAAACTACAGCCCACGTTCAGATTTCACTAGTTTTTACATGTTCTTTGTTGTTTGTTTGGGTTTTTTTACATACAATTCTATAAAACTTTATCTCATATATAGATTTATATAACAATTTCCACAATCGGCATATAAATCTGTTCCATCAAAGCACATTATGTATTGAAAAGACCCTTTTGGGATTATAAACATCATCTGCTGGAAGCACTTTGGTAAATGATGATGACTTTCTTTTGACCTTTTCCCTTACCACATTAAAAAGCCAATTGTCTATGCTCCAGCTGGTATGTACAAACCACAATTGCCAGAGAAGTTCACTTTTCAGAATGGGTGTTTGTCCTGTTCACTCTTTCTTTATTATATGCCAGACCCAGTAGAGGCAGAGTGGATAAAATAGCAAACAAGAGAACAGTACTTCCTGCCTTTAAAAGAATTCAGAGTGTGAGAAATATTCATTCACTCATTCATACACACACACACACACACACACACACACAGTGACAGACACTATCCATGAATGAAAAGTAAAAAGTGAGATGAAAGGTTAAAACACAATCTGGTTAAGACAGTGAGGAAGGTCCTTGTAAGCAAGCCCCATCCTCAGACTCAGTATTCAAGGCCTTCTGTGGGACCAGGGCATCCAAGTGCCAGAGCCATTGAGTATGAAACACAGAAACCAACAAGTTCTTAAAGCAGAATACAAAGATGCTCAGGGCTTAAGAAATTCACTGAAAACTTCTTATCTTCTCCTTAAGTCAGAGTCCAGCCCAAAAGATATACAGAGTTGGCAATTACCCATGTGATGTTACCTTAGGACACCCATAGGCCTATTTCTGCCTTAAAAGGTTCTTTGCAACCACCTGCCACAGTGAGCCAAACGCTACTACTAGAGATCTTGTAGTTACAGAGATCTCCCTCTGCTCTAGATGAGTCACAATGAAATCTTATCAGAAAGTGGGGACACAGTAATCCATCACTGGCTTTTGGCTCTGGCATGACCCTCTCCTCTTGTCTGAGGGATCCACACTTATAAAATTCTTCAAGGTAAACTGCCCCTCTTCCCTTCTAACCTGTACATATTTTTGTCATTAATCTCTAATGCTATTTGTCCCATGTCTCTCTCTCCATTCTATACTAATAATCTCAGAAGTCTGACTCATCTCCGTATCTCCTGGCATCTGTACCCTCAGCTCCCACGCAAACAGTAGATGTCAATAAACATTCAGTGAATGTTCACATACAAGGTATGATTTCAGATTACAATGTCCACAGTAGGGCTTTGAGGGAGTGGATTGTGAAACAGATGGGTCATAATAGGAAAGATACCAATCAAAGGCATGGGGAAGGCTATCCAGTTCAAGAAGCATACCACAGAGTAGCTGAATATGGCAACAGGATACTTGGGCACCTGAGAGAGGGCAGACGCAGGACAGAAGGAGATGGTGTGAGGGAGTAGGAAACAAGACTTCTCCATACATGATAGCACTCAGAACCAAGCTAGCACCTGTCAGAGAAAAAAAACCAGACATACTCTGAAGCGGAAAGGAGAGAGAGAAAGGGCTCTCTTTCTGTCTTCATGACTTTGTTTATACGGACATTTGCCAAGAGCAGGGCTATGGGAGACCAGGAGCTCAAAAAGAAGCAAGTATTTGCAACAGCTGCTATGGAAGTCAGCTAGGAAATTAATAAGAAATGAGATCAAGGACGTCAACTCACATACCAGTTCCAAAACCCTCTGGAGTCCCTCTGTGCACAAGGCAATGACCTGGGTTTGCCAGTCCGTGAGGGCTGGGTCCTATCCTGCAATGCCTTCTGATCCAGCTATGAGGAAGTTCGCAGGCTGCCCAAGAGTTTATGGGAAAAGAAGACACTGTTCTTGGCCCTGCATTAATTGAGCTTCCACATGTAGAAATGGTTTAGTGATTAGTAAATGCAAGAACTCCCAAATCAAACACTGTTTTACAACATAAATTTAAAACTATCAGAAAATTATTGCAGCTCATATTTCCAAAACCACTGGTTTTTCAGCAGGACTTCCTCTTAACCAGCACCTTGGCCTTTGCCACCTTGCAGTACCCGGGGTGACACATGGACTATGGAAAGGAGATGGGGGACCCTGCAGCCAGCCACACTTACCCACTACAAGTCTTGAAGACAGCTAGCCCTGAGAGCTCCCAGATAGAGGTCTGAAATACACCCCAAAATGAAGTAGGGACATCCTTCCACAAGTTTCACTTGTAATTTTTGTAGTATGCCTCATGTGGGTAACAAATGCTACCATTACAATGCTATTTTCCAAAAACACTGAGCTTCTTGGATGCAAGGTGTTAAGTACCAGTAGGTCCCCAGTCACTCAAGTTTCAGTTACACCAATTGCTTACACTCTCTCTGTCCTCACTAAGGTTTCAACCAAGAAGAACCTTGCTTCCTGGTAACACAGTGAACCACAAAGTAAAACAGAAACTGGCAACCACAAGATGGTTTTCAATGGTCTCTGGGAAAAACAGCAGAGTAGGTAGAACTGCCCCTCTCAGCTCCAGTTTGGAAAGGTCACCAGACACTGGTGCAGCCCTCTGGCCACCCCAAGGACCAGTTGTAGCTCCCAAACAAGTGCCCCTTCCCCCTAGGAGTCCTTGAGGCTTCAAAACTACCTTCAACACTTCCTCTCCACCCCCATCCCAAGCCAAAACTGCCCTTCCCAACCAGTTTAGCTAGGAAATGGACACTCCCAGGTGTGAATGACACAAAGACTTCTTCTAGTCCAGAGACTGAAATAATAGCTCCAGACCAGATAGGATGTTAATATCTCCAAGCCCTCATTCACTCAAAAGCTATTACAATAATGTATCTAAAGATGAGGATAGCACTAAAAATGCATTAAATGCATATTCATCAATTAATAAAATCAGCATTCAGGTTTATATTCAGCTCAAAATTAAGCCATTTAGGCCCAGACTGTTTCATAGCATTTATAAACATTTTTTAAAAATATAATGTACTTTAGCACAAATATTCCTAACGGCTGTTTCACATCAGAAACTAGAACTGGGTTATTCTTCAACAACAGGACACTGCCAGGGACCAGCAGAGACTGTTCACAAAATGACCCCAAAGAAAACATCACACTTCATGTATTTTCAAACCCATGAAGAATAGCTATGAATCAAAGCTGAGTCTTAAATCTCATTTCAATTCCAACTTTCCTCCTACCAAAGGAAAGGAGGCATATTGTTAAGTTCAAAAGACCCAAACAAGATATCAAAAAGCTGCCTGTGAGCACCAATCAAAAGATATTTCATATAATTTATCTGCAAATACTAAAAATGCAGTTCATGGCAATTATGCCTGTGCCAACATGTCATTGTGTTTTGTCATAGGTATTTCTAAATGATGCAGTCTGAATGAAATGTCCATTTTTCCAAACTCATAAAAGGGCGAGGAGAAGAAAAACTAATATTCTGGTGATTGTCTACCTACCATGTATATCAAACCTTGACACGATAAGTCTTTGAGATTGTTAAATATCCCTTAATATCCATTCTCCCTTTCTTCCTTATAACAAAACCCCCAGTTCTTTTAACTGATACCCAGAAAAAGAACCATAGTTCCCAGACTCTTTTGCAGCTAGGAGTGGCTATGTGGCTATGTTCTAACCCAGCAGTGCTAAAAGTCTTATATGGCTCTTATGATTACATAGGGCCCACCTGGACAATTCAGGATGTGCTCCCTATCTCAAGATCCTGAGCTTAATCACATCTAGTCTTTTGCCATGTAAAGTAATATATTCACAGCTACTGGGAACTAGGTCATGCCACATCTTTGGGGGCCATTAGGCCATTATTCTGCTACCACAATATGCTAGATATCATAAACAAAGTTCTTTAAGGTCCTCAATAATTTGTAAAAGTATAGAGGGTTCCTAAAACCAAAATGATTAAGAACCACTGCTGTAGCATATAAACAGATTAAGGTAGTTATTAGGTGGGGAAAAGCAAAACTCAGCAAAGCTAAGTGATTAACCGAAGTCCTACAGACTATCAGTAGATCTTCAACTTGAACCCAGGCAGTCTGGCTACTGATGAACCTGTTATGGCTCCCTCTGTCCCATGCACCAGTCTCTGAACTCCCAGACTGTGGCAAGGGCCAAAAAAGTTATTCTGTAGGAATTTTTTGCACGCAACAAACAGAAGATACAACAAGCACTCACATGTGAATCTGGTGAGCAGGAGGAAGAACAGGTTGGAGAGGAAGGTGATTAAAATAATCCTAACTTTTCAAAACCTTATTTAGAAACAGACTAACTCATTACCTTTTGTGAGAATGGAGCAAAATGTTACAAATGGCCAAGTGTCCCAGTGCCAAGTCAAAGAGAGATGAGTAACCCTGCTCACTGCAGAGGAACACGATTGTGACTAAAGTACTGGAGACACAGGAACACTGCTCTGGGTCATACATCAGAGCCTGGTCACTTGTCTTGACAATGACTGTCAAGCCTCACCTTTTAGCACCCTAACTGACATAAAGCTATGAAGGACAGCACTCTTGGGCTGTGTCTCTGCATCGTTTTGATACGACCAGAATCCAACTTCACTGTGGAAAAGAAACAGCACTCAGGTGAATTCTGTTAAAAATCATGCTAATCATGCAACTCATAACCTTCAAAGGGACACATTTACAGAGAACTGACAAGTTCAAAGGGCCAGTTACTGCTTTGCCAAATCAAGTCCCCGGTCCAGGACAACAGAACTGGAGCAGTGGCAATGAGATGTCTTTCCCTTTGCCTGAGTAGTGTGCCATAGAGCCTGATGGCTCCACTGGCACAGAAGGCTAGGCAAAGCTCACTCAGGAAGCACTGGCCATCCCTGACAAGCATCTCCAGTACTACTCCATCACCTCCCCAGCTCCCCAGGTGAAGCTTCTGGAGTGCTCAGCTTTCCAACCATTTGGAAAGCAAAAACTAGCAGCAGTGACTGAACTGACGGCCAAGAAAAACCCAAGAATACAAGGACACAGTCGGAAGTTACTACTCATTAGAATTTGCTATCAAAGCAAGGAAAAGCTACACAATTTTCTGATATTTTTATTTTTCATATGAAAGTATAGAGCCAATACCAGGCAATTCCTCAAAGAATCTCTCATCGCAGAGCTCAGCATTTCCTAGAAATGTTTTCAGTGCCTGTCTTTCCTATGATTAGACTAGTATTACAAATATCCTACCTGTAATCTACAAAGCAAAGAGATTGCAAATTAGAGACATGCCTAATGTATTACTTTCATCACAAAATCCACACACAGATCTGTGTAGCCTCTAAAAACATATGGTTGTCTATTGGTAATTATTCTGCTGCAGAAGGAATAATAATTAAAAAAAAACCTGTTAAATCAGCAACCTCACTTGACATCCACTTTGAAATACTTTTTTCATGTGCCAAAGCCCAAGGCAACTTAGCATTCTACAGACCAAAAATTTCATGCTGCTTTCTATGCCTATTAAGGGGATGCAGAATGTAAGAACATGGAGCTTACAGAGATGATGCCTCTAATTCACAATGGCAAACATCAATTTTCTGCATTCCGTGTGAAGAAGAAACGCATCCACAGGCAGAGACCCACAACTGACTCGTTTATATCTAAGACTCTGCATAGAAAGAAAAATGGCATTGTGACAGAAAATAGATTGGGAGGCATAACAAATTGGTGCTGAATAAGTACTCTGTTCTAATGAGTTATTCCAAGAGTGGTAATTTCAGTTTCCAAGGGAGTAAATATTCAATAGATTAACTACAAAAAGAACCCTGGCAAAAGTGTAAGGATATAGTATGTCATATGTTTAGCTAGCTTTCAAAAAGATCACTCTTGCACTATTTTCTTTATCCTTAGGTGAAATAAAGGAAAGTAATAAATTGATAAAGAGTACTTAGAGACAACTGATTTTTAAAAATCATTTGAGCATTCCTAATTCAGGAATTCTGGTGGATTAGATATTTGCAAGGCCCTTCTGCTATACTATAATTAGAGTCTGAATAAATTACATTTAAAAATACTTTTTAATGCATTGGTTAGCTCCAGGTAGAGAAACAAATCCCGTGAGAATATAGTGGGAACATCTACTGTTCCTGAGCAAAGAACACTCAGGATTGAGCAAAAAAGAAAGTTGGAGTTGCCCTGGAGGTAACTATGAATACCAGCAATGGGGTGGGGCAACTAGACGTCCAAGTTTCAGCATGGTGGAGAAAGCCCAGCTTGAAACCAAAGGGAATAGGTATTCAAAGGGAAGAGAAGTGGTCCTGGGTCTGTAGCATCCTCCTGGCTCCTAGCACAAACAAAATCTCAAGAAGTAATACTTCAAGATTCCAAGACATAATTATCAAGCAAATATTAGCATGTAATCCAAACTCACCCTGCACACTAGGAAAGAAGCCCAAAACCATTTAGACCACCAAGGATTTCAGATACTGGCATTATCAAATATAGGATATGAAATAACTGTTTAATGATGAGGCCAAAAAATGAGCAAGCAAAATGAAACCATCAAAAAATACTCAGGCAGATTTAAGACAGAAATAAAGATTTTAGAAATTTAAAAAACATACTCATTTGAATTAAAAAGTCAATGGATAGGCTAAACAGAAGAGCCAACACAGCTAAAGAGAGAAGTATTGAACTAAAAGCTAAATCTTAAATTACAGAATAAAGCAGGGAAAAACGAGAAAGAAAATACTGAACAGAAATTAAGAGACATAAAGGATAAAAAGAGAAGTTCTAACCTCCATTTAATCAAAACCAGAAGATGATAGAGAGAATGAAGAAAAGGCAGCATTCAAGCATTGAGAGCTGAAAAATATTTAGGGTGGATAAATGAAATAAATGGATAGATACATGAAATACGAAAAATATAAACAGAATTCTTAAAAGAAAGCTCTAAATAGACACATTGTAATGAAACTGCTGAACACCAAAGACAAATAAACAAACTTAAAGTAAGTCAAATCATCTACTAAAAAAAATAGCAAATGAAAGATAAACAGATGTCCTGACAGCAAAAATGAAAGCTATGGACAATGGAACAGTATGTTCACAACACTGGGAAAAAAAATAACTATCAACTAAGAGCTGTAAGAGTGAAATAAAGACATTTCAGAAACCAAAATTGAGAGAAGTTACCACCAAAAGATTCTCAGGAAAAGAAAAAATTCTGAAGAAGCTAAATCTCATCAGAGGAAACGTAAGGATAGAAGAAAGGAAGAGGAATAAGAAATGATAAGCATATACAGTTAAACAAATACCATCTCTATACAATAAAATTGACTAATTTGGATGGTGAAACAAATAATAAAACAGATATGCTGAAAAGAACATCTATGTACAGAAGGAGGGAGTCTTCATTAGGTATACTATGAGTTTTGTATTATTCCAGAAGGGGATTAGAATACCTTAAATACTGACTGACTTTAAAACTTCTATGTGTGCACAGTATATTTTCAGGATAATCATTAGAAGAACAGAAATACAAGTTATAATTTCCAAATCAGCAGAGAAAGAAAAATTGAATAAGAATATAAACCAACAAGAAGTTCAACTCAAAAGAAAAGAAAAAACAAACATTAGCAATAAAAATGTTTTTAGTTTGTTTGTTTGTTTGTTTTTGAGATGGTGTTTTGCTCTTGTTGCCCAGGCTGGAGTGCAATGGCATGATCTTGGCTCATTGCAACCTCCGCCTCCCGGGTTCAAGTGATTCTCGTGCTTCAGCCTCCTTAGTAGCTGAGATTACAGGCACGTGCCACCACGCCCGGCTAATTTTTGCATTTTTAGTAAAGACACCATGTTGGCCAGGCTGGTCTAGAACTCCTGACCTTAGGTGATCTGCCTGCCTCAGCCTCCCAAAGTTCTGGGATTACAGGCATGAGCCACCGCACCCCGCCACAATGAAAATATTTGTGCCATATAAACAGTTTCAAAATTTTTAGACTATGTTTCAAAAAACAAAGAAGAAACAAGCTTCATTCACTATACAAGAAAAGACTGAAATTTTTGTCTAAATTAAAAGTATGCACTCTGTTCTCCAAAGGATATCAAAGATGTTCAATTGCACTATTAATCAGGAAAATGCAAATAAAGATGACAATGATATATTATTTTACACCCACTAGCGGGGCAACAAAATACCAAAGATTGGAGGGAAGGGAGACAATAGATAAACTGTGATCAATTCTCACCATAGAATTTAACTTAACCAGAAAAATTAATTTACTACCATTACATGCAACAAGTAAATCTTACAACATAACAGGGCAAAAAAAATGCAAGCTGCAGAACACTACATGCAATATACTATTCTGTTCAAGCTTAAAATTAAAGCTAAGCAATATATTGTTTGGAGATTATATATACAGACATAGTAATCAACATACACACAGACACAGAAATAGAACATAGAAACAGACATAGAATCAACGATAACACTAGAGACACTGTTTCGTTCATCTAACTTTACGTTCTAGGTCAAGCTCTTTATTTCATCTCAGATTAGCACTCTGAGCAGCACTGGACTTACCTGTTCAACTCCAGAGAAGAAGGCAGACCTGGTAACCGTGATCTTCCAGGATGAAAGCCTCCATCAAAAGCAATTCCAGATTAAGGGAAAAGGCATGCCCCCAACTAACATTATCCTAGAACCTTTCCTACCTGGTTTATGTGACTTCAAATTCAGCAGCAGCCTTTTCTGTCATTTCCAGAGACTCAGGCTGACACTCTTTCCTGTGGCCTTTGCTTTATGCATTTCTACCACCCCGGCCTAGATTGCTTGCCTTCTCCAGTGGGGGAGCTGGCCTCTTCAAGTGTGTTTCCTACTTTTTCCAAACCACACAGGCCTTTTGTTGGCTAATTTTGCCCTTGGGCACCACAAAGGCCTGGAAGATCCCCTTATGCCATCAGAGCCTCACACACAATCTCAGAACAAAGCAAGAGTGATTACAAGGAACTTCAGAACCATGAGTTCTTTGAGAATGGGTGAAATGCTGATTCTGACTTACCTGTATTTTATTACACACCCTCTGCTGTGTTCCAACTTTACTGTTCTTGAAATTCAAAAAGTCCACACTCCTTCAGTCACTGAAGCTTTACCTGGAATAATAAGGGCAGAAAATGAGGAAGGAAGCAACCAGAAGGAACAAAAGGGCCCACTTGGAAAAGCAACTCTCTCATATAATCAAATCAATTAAAAACTTGATTTGTGAGAGAAATAAGGGCCACCTGGATTAAGGAAACTCTACCTCAGTCTAAGCTATTTTAACTAAAACTATTAACAGGGGCAGGGCGCAGTGGCTCACACCTGTAATCTCAGCACTTTGGGAGGCTGAGGTGGGAGGATCACTTGAGCCCAGGAGTTTGAGACCAGCCTGGGCAATATAGCAAGACCTTTTCTCTACAAATAATTTTTAAAATAGCCAGATATGGTGGTATTTACCTGTGGTCCCAGCTACTCGTAGGCTCAGGTAAAAGGATCACTTGAGAATGGGAGGTGGAGGCTGCAGTGAGCCATGATTGCACTCTAGCCTGGGCAACACAGCAAGACCCCATCTCAAAAAAAAACTATTAATGTCTTATTAATAGTAACTTAATGTTTGCAGAAGAAATCATTATTATTTACAAAGAGCTTTCACATGCATTTTCTCATTGGAGCCATAAGATCTTGAGAACAGACTAGCACCATTTTAAAATGCAGCAGCTGAAGTTCCCAAAGGTTGGGGAACTTTCCCCCAATCACTCAGCCAGCAAGTGTCAAAGAAGAAATCAGTGCCCAGCTCTACCAACCCTTGCTCCAAACTCTTCCACGACACCATATAACAAAATAGTTTCAACTTGAACAGCAATATTTATTCTTTCTTCCTGCATAGATACGCATAGATAAGCCAACAGAGATAGAATGGCTTTGCATGCTAAGTGACTGACACTGCGATAGGATTAATGTATTTAGCACAGACAACCCAAAGGGTAGAAAATCCACACAAAGGTAGTTAAGAAACACCTTGTCTTTTCTGCATACTCTACTTTTCTCTTTAAATCATAGTTATACTTGCTGGGATTTTTTGTTTTAATTTATTTTCTTTTTTTTTTTCTTTGAGACAGAGTCTCAGGCTGAGTGCAGTGGCATAATCATGGCTCACTGCAGCCCATGGGCTGAAGCAATCCTCCCACCTCAGCCTCCCAAACAGCTAGGCCTTCTGGTGCATGCCACCATGCCCAGTTGATTTTTTTTTAGTAGAGATGGGGTCTTGCTATGTGCTGGGTCTCGAAATCTTGGACTCAAGTGATCTTCCCACCTCAGCCTTCCAAAGTGCTGGGATTACAGGTATGAACTACCATAACTGGCCTTTAAATTTTTGTATTTGGAAATAATTTCAAGCTTACAGAAGAGTTGTAGAATAATAATAGTACAAAAGTATCCAGGTACTTTTTACCCAGATTCACTTATTATCAACATTTATTTAACCATTCACTCACTGTCCATTCATTCATTCGACTTTTTTTTCTGAGCCATTAGGAGATAAGTGCAATACAACACAGCATTTTACCTCTAAATACTTCAGAATTTATTTCCTAAGAATAAGAATATTCTCTTACATAACCGCAATACAGCTATCAGCCTTAGTAAATTTAAAAGTTATATAATAGTTTAATCTACTGCCATATTCAGTTAACCTAATAATGCCCTTTATAGTATTTCTCCTTCCTCCAATTCAGATCCAGTCCAGGGTCAGACACTGCATTTAGCTGCCATTACTCTTCAGCTTCCTTTCACCTGAACCACACCAGCTTTTCCTTTGTCTTTTATGATACTGACACTTTAGAAGAATATAGCCTCTCCCCCTTTTTATATTAATAGAACATCTCTATTTTGACTTTCATGACATTTTCTCAGGTGATTCCTGATGATTCAGTTCAGAATAATCGTGTAGTTTTCTGCATTCTCAGAAAACTACAAAAGTGATATTTTCTTCTCTGGATATCACATCTAAAGGCACAAAAAGTCTATCTGCCCCAGCTTGGTTATGTTAATTTTGATCACCCAGCCAAGGTGTTGTCCAACTTTTCCAATGAAAAATTACTACTTTTTCCCTTGCAGCTAACAAGTAATCTGTGGGAAGACACTTTAAGACCATGTAAATATCTTGTACCTCATCAAAATTTCCCCCTAGATTTAGTATCCATTAGTGATGTCTGCCTGATAAAAACTTTATACTGTGATGGCTGCAACATGCTGACTTTTCCAACTCCAGCAATCCCTCCATATTACCATTCATTACTCAGCATTATACATTGTTTACCAATATATCTATTTATGATCACCTGAGATATATGAAGTCCTATTTTTTCAATGACTTATGATTTATCCTTGTACTTAAGTATTTTGGTGCTCCAGCTGTCTCAGACTTAGCCAGTGGGAAGCCCTTCAAGCTGGCTCCTTTATCCCGGTGACATACTCCATCTTTGAAAAATATTTTCTTACTTTTACTCCCTTACTTTCTGATATTAAAAAAAAAATGTTATGGGCTCATCTTGTATCTACCCTGTCTCTAACCTGGATCCTGTCAATTCTCCAAAAACCACTGGTTCCTTTCCAAGGAGAATGCTGTTAGAGACCAAAATCTGGTATTACCCACTTTTATAGTCATTGTTCATACCTATTGATTACTATTTTGAATATGAGTCACAATCCCCTGTTACTTTGCATGCTTCTTTCCATTATAAGGTAAACAATTGGAGGGTGTTCAGTTTGGCTCTGGTGGCAGCTAAATTACTGGTGGGTCCTCTTGATCCTGCCAGGCTTCATTTTACACTTGGTTAAGATGAGTCTATTTCACTTATGTCCTTAGTCCAAGCTTATGGCCCTTACTGTAAGGTATGGATGGTCTTTATTCCTAGGATGTGATGTCTCAACAGAATGGCTATGTGATGTCTCGGTAGAATGGCTAAGGTATTCAGCAAGGTCTCTTCACCTTGGCTAGGCCAGAAACCCAAACTTTCTCAGTAATACATGACCTCTGGTACCGCCATTCTGTTCTTAGCCTAGTAGCAGCTGCTCTCTGCAGGGCCTCATCCCTCACGTAGCTCCCTCCTCTCCAGTACCCTGCGATACAAATCATGGCCACTTCAGCAGCCTTAAACTCCAGTCTCTGCTTTCTCAATGCTATGAGACCACCATGCTCTGCTAGGGTTCACCTCCCTATATCACAGCGGGGAAAGTGTTCAAGCATGAAACCAGGGCAAATGTGAGTCCCCCTCTTGTGATTCTCTTCTCTCAAGGATCACAGTTCCGGATGCCTGCTGTTCACTGCCTGAAAACCACTGCCTCATAGATAGTAGTCCTTTTTTCTAGTTGTTTACCTTAGGAGGCAAGACCAGCACCCATTACTTCTCTCTTTTTCTCGTTATGCCTTTAATAGTAAATGATGATTGAGGAAGACAGGTCTGCTCTACTGGGAAGGGTTAAGACTCAAATACTTTCAATGTATAATAAATGCTCTTTACTTAAACATTTCAAAGAAACTCACTGTCTAACAATCTGTTTCTTACAAATGTATGTGCTTACTTTAAGCACAACACTGTAGCAAGAAAAATGTTCTCTATTAGTGGGGCAACTGCAAACAAATGACACGGAAATGTCCCTGTTTCTTCCAAAAAGCTCACTTCAGATAGCCAGCTGGCTATCACCCTAACATGCATTTACATTTATTTCCATAACTCTTCCTCCTACTGGCATAACAAAGCAGTAGAGCCTACCCTAAGTAATGAAAGTTAGGTGCTCTTCTTAATTTCTCTTGTTTATGTGCATGTTCTTAGGGATGGAGAAAAGAATCCTTTTCATATAAATCATTTTCTGGTGTATTTCCATGTCTACTTATAACCACTGTTGAGAAAATAATTAGAAAATAAACAGTCAAAAATAAAACTTGCAACCCCAGATACAAAGCTAATCAATATTAGCAAAGAAGAATAATATTTTATCAAATACTGTGAGAAAAGATGATTTTGTAATCACAGGAAAATGGAGAACAAGTCTTTCCCTGCACAAGCCAGTAGATTTGTGCTCAAGGCACATGTGTGCACATACGCACACACACACACGCAGCATTCCAAACACAGTTTGCAGACTGAAATGTGGGACACCCTCTTGCTACTTCTTGGGCAGAATTTCTTCATATTAGAAATCCACATTTCAGCTCATCTAATTCATTTTCTCAAAAGGAATCCATGCATGACAAGTTATACCTTTCTTTGGTTCTACTTCAGGTCCCCTAGATCTTAAAAGTGAGCATCTGATGTAAACAAAATGCTTTATTGTCCTTTTGTACCCCTCACTGTCCAGGCATTCCTAATATTCTTGGGGCTCTTAGAACAGTCTTTTCACAGATCACAATGTCTCCTGTAGATCTTGTTGAATTCTGTTTCCTCAAGTCTGCATGTGTCCAGCACCCTAATGAGGTACAAATTCTTCTGTGCAACCCATTTCCCAGAAATGCTGTCTGAGCCTCTGGGCTTGATAAAACAAGACCTCCATGAACTGCTCCCAGTCCCCCTTACCATTTGGTCTCCTAACACTTTATGCTCCATCACTAGTGAAAAACTTGTAGCTATTCCCCTTCATGAAATACCCTTTTCCTCCTTTCTTCTCTTGACTGTGAAAATTTTTTCATGCTAACCATTCAAAGCTGGGTTAGTGCCCCAGCCCTATGCTCACCTTTATAATAAATAAACTTCACTGAGTGCTTTTGATATGCTAAGCATGGATGGGCACTTAACATGTATGATCTTATTTAGTGCTACTACTAAGTCTGTAAAGTAGGTGATATTTATTATTATCAGCCCATTTACAGATGAGCAAACATGAAGAAAGACTACACAGCGTCCCAATGTCATGCAGCTGGGGAGTGCTGGAGCCACAGAGCTCATAGGCTTTTCATTACAAACAGCATGAAACATAATTAGTTGAAAAATTAACAGCATAATAGGTACTTCCAGGCAAAAGGCCCAGAATGTCAATGGTGACCCTATGACAACACTGAAAGGGTAAAAATAAGATGAGAGTAACTCATCAGAATCCTTCAGAAGAGGGTGCAAAAAGAGACCTATAAACTAACATCAACGATATGCCCATAATAAAGACCAAAATATTTTACCAAGACAGGGTGATCAGCAATTTCTAAGAATCAAGTAATATACACATGGCTCAAGCAAGATAATGTTTAAAAGAAGTGGTGGAAATAGGAAAGAATTTTCTTACTAAGGATTAGAGAAAAAGCATTAAATCAAAGATTAAGAAGAGCTCTCAGAGGAAAGAATCTGGAATATTTGAATAATTAAATCAATTCCATCCTCAAGAAGTTCTTATACTGGGTAACAAATAGCATCCTCTATTGGAGTTACATGTTGGCTCCTACACAAATTGAATGAGTGAAGATTGGCGAATAGGAAAAATTCTGTTGTACCCCATCTAAGCCCTGTGTGCCGCAGATCCAATATGCCCGTTTCTGGCTCTAGATTGTGAAGGTGGGGTGTAAAGGAGGTATGAACAGGAATGCTGATGATGTGCTCCTTCCAAATGCCACCCAGACAGCCTCATGAAGAGCAAGGCAGAGAGGATCAATATTTCAGTACAGGCATCACTCAAGCAGGTTACCCTTCTTCACTGGTAGAGACCAAGATGCTTGGTCTCTTGGACCTTGACTGTGAAGATGTTAACCTCACTTCAAAATGAAAATCAAGCAAAGTCAAAGTTATCAATGCTGGGCTCTACACTTCTTGGGAAAATTGAAAAACAGAAAAGAATCAAAAGTAGAAAAGTAAAAATCACTGAAACCTAATTTGAGGTACGAAATTCCCAGAGAAAGTTTTGTCTAGGGAAAACAAGGGAGACTCTACCACTTACCATCATTTTAAGCACTACTCTGCTATGAGCAATGGATAGCATTTTTCCATTTCCACCAAAGACAGAGCAGTGAAAACAACTTTAGCCTAAAGCATAAGAATTTCAGCTTTCAGACAATGACTTTCTCCAAAGCAAGACATTTTAACTAAGGAGTCTATAGTTTGTATACCCATGACAAAGGTTGCTATGTTAATTATTAAAACGTAGAACTCTCAAATTGGTATTCCTGTAGAATATGTGATTTTTGCCTCAGAAGTTGCGATAATAATCAATAATACAACCATTTATTGAGTGCTTCGCTACAGGCCAAAAGTCACTCAGGGAGGCCTGAGGGGAAGCCCAGCTCTGCTAGTGCTGTGGGATTCACGTGTGTGTTAGTCTGTTCTCAAAGTGCTAAGAAAACTACCTGAGACTAGGTAATTTATGAAGAAAAGAGGTTTAACTGACTCACTGTTCCACAAGCTTAACAGGAAGCATGACTGGAAGGCCTCAGAAAACTTACAATCACGGCAGAAGGCGAAGGGGAAGCAAGCACCTTCTTCTAATGGCAGCAGGAGGGGGTGGTCGGTGGGGGAAGTGCCACACTTTCAAACCATCAGATGTCATGAGAACTCACTATCATGAGAACAGCATGGGGGAAATCTGCCCCCAGGATCCAATCATCTCCCACCAGGTCCCTCCCCTGACACATGGGGATTACAAATCGACACGAGATTTGGGTGTGGACACAGAGCTAAACCATACAGACACACAATCTCCCTGTTTCAATGCACAACCTCTTGACTACAGGGATAAGACCAATGCAAATTAAACTTACACTTACAAAATAGGATAATAACTGCTTTATGAGGTTTGAGAAAGGATTCAGTTTAGTTAATCTTATTTACCCTGTGCCTATCATGAAGCAAGCACTTCATAAATGTTAGCTATTATTACTGCCAAATAATTTCAACTTTACTTGGGTCAACTTCTTCCTGTTATTCAATCCCTGATTCTGCTAAAGGCAAGAGAGGGTGTTTAGGTCAATGAGAGTAATATAACTTCAAGATGAAAAAGAACTGGCTGGCCGGGCACGGTGGCTCACGCCTGTAATCATAGCACTCTGGGAGGCCGTGGCAGGTGGATCACGAGGTCAAGAGATCGAGACCATCCTGGCCAACATGGTGAAACCCTATCTCTACTAAAAATACAAAAATTAGCTGGGCATGGTGGCATGTGCCTGTAGTCCCAGCTACTTGGGAGGCTGAGGCAGGAGAATCGTTTGAACCTGTGAGGTGGAGGTTGCAGTGAGCCGAGATATCGCCACTGCACTCCAGCTGGGTGACAGAGTGAGACTCTGTCTCAAAAAAAAAAAAAAAAAAAAGAAAGAAAGAAAAGAAAAAGAACTGGCCATGTATTCAACCATGCAGCCCATCCACAGCCATCCACTCCCTAAGTAGACATTGATGGCGTGCCCATCACGCATGGAACACTGGGGTAGGCCTCTGTGGGGAAAGTCAAAATGAAAATGGTGCAGCCCATAGCATTGCTCAAAGGACATCATCACCTTATTGTTAATCACCAACACTTGTGGAATATTCCCCATATGCCAGGCAGTGCTGCAAGCAACGTGTGTGTATGTGTTCATGCACACACTTGTAAACATATATATTTACTCTTTTAATCCTCAAAACAACCCTTTAAAGTATTACTTATTATCCCTAATTTACAGATGAGAAACTGAGGCACAGAGAGAAAATATAACTTGCTCTCGGTTGCACAGCCTGTAATTGGCAGAGCTGAGATTCAGCTCCTGGCTATCTAGTTTCAGAGTCTTAGGCTCCTAGCCACTTGATACGCTGCCTCTCCCTAGACGTGTCCACTAAGAACTAGAGTGAGAACAGATTATGATAAGGGCCCAGTAGGAACATAAATAAAGTGTGGCGTTTGTGGGTTACTTGTGCTATCTTGACACATAACAGGAAGAAGAAAAGGCCTTTAACTACAAAATGATGTGTTTAAGCACACCGTAGCAACCCAGACTGAAAGTCATCCAAAAAACACTTGTGTCTGTCACCTTGAAGAGCCATCTTCTCAGTTATTTAACACATGCTGCAGGGAAAGAAGAGGGCTAAGAATATGGGCTTAGAAGTCAGACATGCCTGGATTTGATTGGCAGGTCCTCCAACGACAGCTCTGTGGTCTTCAACAAATAAATTACTTGACCTCTCTCTTCAATATCCTCATTGTAAGGATTAAATGAGAAAATTTATGAAAGAGTTTAGTTGTAGGACATGGCTCTAAGTACTAAATAAATAAAATAATAAAAATACTAAATAAATAAATTGTTGCTGCTATTTTGCTTCAAGATTCATTCCTAAGTAATATTTAAGAGTACCAAGTACACAATATCAGTCTATAAACCAAAAAGTATGCAACTTACAGGATTTGAAATACATTGTGGATTCATTTATGATATCAATAAGTATGAATTATCAGAGCCCAAAAAGTATGATAAATCTGTGTTTCAAAATGCTAGAGAATAAAAAATTCTTTCATCTTATGAGATAAGAGCAGTTGTGTATTGAGGGACGACTCTGTCCTCAGTCCTGTAACAGGTACAACACAGATTTTACTCAATCTTCAAAAACCACTCGGGGATTTGTCAAATGGTACTGATTTTACAGATGAGGATTCTGAGCCTCTCAGAGGTTAAATGATTGACTCCAGGTCACACTACCAATACACAGCAGGGACTATTGCTTAAAACCAAAAGACTTACCAGTGAGGCAGTCAGAAACATAGCCATTCCACAAAGCATTTCCTTGGCACCAATCAGAATTTCATCAAGAAACATTCCAATATTATCAATGTCTAAATCCCCATTGCACATATTGTGCTTTAAAGAAGCCTAGGCTGGGTGGTAGCTCACACCTGTAATCCCAGCACTTTGGGAAGCCAAGGTGAAAGGATCGCTTGAGTCCAGGAGCCCTAGAACAGCCTGGGCAAAATAGGGAGACCTCTGTCTCTACAAAAAAATAAAACCTAGTCAGGCTGAGGTGAGAGAATAGCTTGAGCCCAGGAGGCTGAGGCTGCAATGAGCCATGATTGCAACAGAGCAAGACCCTTCTTCCAAAAAAAGAAGAAGAAGCCTAAATCACTGACTGGGAGGTTGTGATATGCCACTGGTCAAAGTGACATACTACTAGAAATCTCATTCCATCATCCAGTTCAGTCAGAATGTCCCTTGGAAACACTGTCAGAGATGGGTAATTTACAAATTGCTATAGCTATTCAAAAGTGACTATATTTCCACAGCAATACATTGGTTCCTACAGCTGGAACATGGGGAAAACAAAGGAACATCAATGGCATTAGACAGGGTATGTGTATGTGTTTCAGGTAGGTGTGGATACAGCAGGAAAAGGTAAAGCCAAAGATCCATTTCTGATTTTGTTAATAGCAGAACATGCTTACCACCAATATTCGAATCAATTACTTGTAAACATTTTTGTTTATGGTTTTCTATGTGTCACCTGTCCTTAAGAAAAAAGAAGGCAGCAAGAAAGTTCACTATGTAAATTCTAAGACTCAACTCTGCCTCTAATACTTCCAGACTGTAATTGCCATCCCTGAAACGACAAAGTCCATATTTTGGAGACCACTGTATCCTTACCACAATACAACGCTAGGTAAACTTAGGCCTTCAATAAACATGGATGGATGTTCACACTCAGCCATAATACAAAATGTAGAGGAAAAAGGTGTGAGGGGCTGCCCGAGGAGGATTACTTATTATTAAACTGCTCTTTGAAACTTAATAGTCATAGAAAACGTGGAATTACAGGAGGTTCGATTTTCTGAACTTTTTTTGAATGAGTACATCTTACACTTTGGGGGTGAAAAATGCCTCCCTATTCCCTTTGACTATTCAAAATATTTGCCAATATTATTAAATACTTACAGGTCTAAAAATGCCATCTAATCGACTATTTCAGAAATATAAATCATATATGCAAAAATTTATCGTAGCATTGTGCTTGACACAGCAGAAATAAAGAAGAACAAGGCTGGGCCAACAATGGTTGAATGGAGGGACAGACTCTAAACAAATAATTACTATACTGTACCATACAATTGGTGCTTTTGGCAAAGGAGAACCATGTACTGGAGGACCCAGAGGAGGGAATGACTAACACTGCTTACATAAAAAATCCCACACCATAAAAAAGGAGTTTTCTTTCCTCTAATATTCTTTGCAATTTCCTCGTCCAATCTTCACTATTTCCTTTAAAGTGAAAAAGCAGCACAGGCCCTCTGTATACTAAATACTCCTAAATAGCCACCGTCCTTCTCAATCATCATCCCATCTCCTGAAAACCTGCACATTGCCTAAAATAAGAAGTTTCCACAAACTAATGATCAGCCACCCTGTTAACACATAATTTAATTATTTTAGATGAGCTTCATCAGAATTTTTTTGGCCCTAGTGTTTCCTCCAAAATTCCTGGCCTTCTTATAGTCAATTAAACTGTATGTGCTTTTCCGTCCAAAAATCTTAAAGACACAGCCAAATGGATATTTTTCTAAAATTTTCTAACACCATCATTAGCAGCTCATTTCATTACATGATTAAAAATTAACTTGAAAATGCTGTCAGTGTGACTGAACATTAAAATTATTTCTAAATTTCTAATGGGACAGAACAGGAAATGGGCAAGCCACATAATTCTAATCAAGGGAAAACATATAAAAGGGCTTTCCTCCGAAGTACTGAGAAGCAGAATCTTCTTTTTTTAGAGACAGGGTCTCACTGTGTCGCCCAGGCTGGAGTGCAGTTAGCGCAATTATAGCTCACTGTAGACTTGAATTCCTGGGCTCCAAGTGATCCTCCCGCCTCAGCCTCCCAAGTAGCTAAGACTACACGTATGTGCCACCACATCTGGCTTTTTTTTTTTTTTTTCTGTGCTGACAGGGTCTTGCTGTGTTACCCAAGCTGGTCTCAAACTCCTGGCCTCAAGCAATGCTCCCGCCTCGGCCTCTCGAAGCACTGGGATTACAGGCATGAACCACTGCGTCCTCTTTTTTAACAATAGTTTATATAATACATGCAAATGCAGTGTGGTTTCTTCTATTTACACTAAAAATCTATGAGGATAATACTAAAGTGTGCCTCAGGGAAAAGAATACTAGAAGGGGAGGCACTGAAAATGTAGAAATAAACACCTTTTTCTTATTTCAAGTTAAAAAGTACTAGATAAGATGACTGAAAACATATTGAGCAGGGAGGTTTCACAAACAGGATGGTCCCTAACACAGGACCTTCTAGGAAAACCATTTGGATGTGGTCTCTTATACAGGACAATCCCAGAAAAAAAAAAACAGAAATAAAAGATTTTCTGAAAATTCAACAACTACTTCACTATTCAGAAAGTCGTCACCTCACTTAGCTAGGGCAGGCACCATTTATACCTCAGTGCCACCACCTGATTGGTCTAAAGCTTGTTATCAGTGAAAATCTTGCTATCACCCATGTGTGCTCATGGGTTTCATATTTTAAATGGAACATACATGTGTAGACTACCTGTTAGTACCTTACTCTCTGCTCAACTTTTACTTTCCTTAATAGTAAAAAGCTATTCTATCTGTTCGAGGAAGTGCCATACATGTTTACTTATTTCTTTTTATATAAATTCCCTTACCTTTATGCATCCTATTCATTTCAAAGTGACTTAGAGCATACTGTTCGATAAACTTGATACAAGTGTTTGGTACATAATCACCCACAAGTTGGTACTCTGCAGGTCTATTAGCACGGTTAGTACTGAACCAGAGGTAAGAGCTAGTCACTGCACTACACACGTGACAAAAGTCTTCTTGAATCCCCACAATGTCACTCAAACTAGGGCTTGGCTCTTTATCTGCCCACTCCACCACCTGCCCTACAAAGGGGTTGGATCCACTCATCCTACCCAATGGTCTGAACTTCTTCCTCCTCTCTGCTGCAGCAAGTTGCCCACCTTCCCTACCTGCCCACTGCCTGAATGTGTGCTTGGAGGGTATACTACATATACCAATACCACCATCTCCACCTACTAAAAATTTGGGATATGCCAGATAGCTTTAATCCAAGCAATAGCATAATAAGGCAGGCACTAATCTCATCTTACAGATAAAGACACTTACAGATAAAGTTCAGAGAGAATGGTCAGTAACCAGCATGCAAGTGGTCAAGCCAGGATTGCAACCCAGATTCTGAGACCAAATTCTGGCTTGGGACTGAATTATTTACATTCATATGTACACAGAAGGTCCTTGAATAACACTGTTTAATTCAACTTTGTTTTGTTATAACACTGATGAGAAGAAAAATTGGTTCCTGGTCAGGGTCACCATCCGTGTGGAGTCCGCAAGTTCTTCCCATGTCTGCGTGGGTTTTCTCAGGTACTCTGGTTTCTTATTCAGTTCCCAGAGATATGTCCCTTAGGTTCCTTGGCATGTCTTCACGGTCCCAGTCTGAATGAGACTATGTGTGTGTGTGTGTGTGTGTGTGTGTGTGTGTCCTGTGATGGGATGGTGTCCTGTCCAGAATGGGTTCCCACCTTGTGCCCTGAGCTGCTAGGATAGGCTCCCTCATCCAAGACCCTGAACTAGAATAACTGGATAAATAATTATCTTACTTGTTTACATCAATTTTTCTTAAGTATAAGTATAGCTCATATCCATCTCAATTTTTAATATTAGAAGTGTTTTGGTCCTTATTTAGAAGTTTGGTGGTGTTTTTGTCGTCAGAAATATGCCACAGGAACTTAACTCTTGTTTATATCAATTAGCCCATGAGAAAACTGGTTTCTTAACATGTTGTTTCTCTTAAGAATGACAGTTTCCAAGAACCTATCGATGACATTAAGTGAGGACTTACTGTTGTTAACCTTGCATCAAGTCAAATTATTTTTCTTAAAGCCCTAAAATTGCTAAAAGACTTTGGTTTATGAGTTGCCTATACAATCCTCCGCAAAATTCATGATTTGGAAGGTAGTTTTTAGGTCTTTAGCCCTAGGCAAAGTGGTCCATCTTTTTTTATTGCTACATGGATCAGGTTTGGATTTCCCAGACTTTCTGTGACTGCAGAATAGACTGATAGCCGATTTCTCTGAATGTGTGATTACTTCAATTCACGTAAGCAATCCACCAAGTGCAGTTACTCGGTACCAAGTGCTGAGTTAGGTGCCAGGAACAGTAATAGTAAGGCATGAATTCTAAGAGCTCTGAGTCTGGTGGGGCATACACAACAAACTCACAAATAAATGAGACAGGTACCGCATAAATCCAAAGGATGAGATATTGATCTTCATGAAAAAAAATGCTGAGCTAATGTAGAGTAAACATAGAATATTTTTAAATACTCTTCTATTTTGAGTGGACTAATGTTTCCATATAACTTTTCTAAAAACAGAAACACTATTATACAAGTATTGCAATCTCACCGAAATCTTTGACAAAGATGATGAAAAATAAGTAGAGAGAGCTTTTCCCCCAAGAAATTCTTTTATTTTAGGTTTACTTTTTTTGTTTTAATTGTGATGGAACTGGCAAAGGTCAGGATTAAAGGGGGTTTTTCCCCTTAATTCAAAATACTGTTAAGATGAATTTTTCTTTTTTGACTTTAATATAACAGTCCTTCCTTTGTTCTGGTTTTCAGCACAGTGAATCAAAAGCACTCATGAATATTGGTAAGTTGAGAAATACAGCTTGAAACTCTGAAAGATCAGTGAACAAATGTTTGGTAATCAGATCAGCTTTAACATAGGAACTTGAAAATAAGAAATAGGAAGTTTCAGACCTTCTTTCTCTAACATTATTTGAATCATCAATTGTTTACATACGATGTTTTGCTTTATCTCTTCAGAACCTTTTAGTTATTTGTAAGTGAACACACACATTTTTCTTAATTATGTTCAAGAAATAATAAATAATTTATTATTATGAAAGAGAACATATATAAATCTATAAGGAAAACACTAAGCCTTAAATAGGAAAAAACAGATAAAAATATATAAAGTTTATATACATGCATATGTAAATTACATAAGAAAAACAGAAATGGCTAATGAACACATGGTTAAATGAACCATGTTACATATAATATGACATCCTCTGCTCCGGTTAAAAACAAAAAAGGAAGTTGGGTATGGTGGCACATCCCTATAGTCCCAGCTACTTGGGAGGCTAAGGCAGAAGGATCACTTGAGCCCAGGAGTTCAAGTCTAGCCTTGTCTACACAGTAAGACCATATCTCAAGGAGAAAAAATAAGGAAAGTTAAAAACCATAAATTTATCCCCAAAATATATAGAATATAAGTTTGTAAAGCCCAATAAACTGTGCATCTATGTATTTACCTATCTGCACACACACATTTAAGTATAGCAAAAGGTCTACAAAGATACATTCAACTGATAAAAGTGGGTACTTATAGGGATGGAAAGGGAAAGAGAGAGGAGACAGTCAAAGAGGGCTTTGTATAGTGTTAAAATTTTTGAGATGTATTCATCTATCATTTGCATAACTAAAAAGAAGTTAAAATATAGTACTGGGCACATTAAAAATAATGTAACAAATAGACATTGTGGACATTGGCTCAATGTCACCTATTATTCAAAGGAATGTAAATGGAACCAACGCAATATTTTGTATTAAATTGGCACTTTAAAATATTCAATGCTACTGATAGTAAAATGAGATGAATGCTTCCCTACACAGGGAACCATTATCCATCAGGAGCCTTAAATATGCCCATGCTGTTTGACACAGTTCCAGTTTGAATCTATCTTAAGGAAATAATTAGAAATGAGGATAAAATTTGTATTACTGTTTTCACTACTAAGATGCAAAATTACCCAATCGTTCAACAACAGGGAAGTGATTTACAAAACTCAGATATTCACATAGTTGAATAGTATGCAGCCATTAAAAATTATATTCATGCAGAAATGCTTCAGATATTAAATGAGGACAGCAGGATGCAAAAATAGTCTTAAAAATATAAAATATATACACATAGAAAAAGAATAGGCAAAATACACCAAATAGGTTAACAAAATGATAGCTGTGTTCTCACACCTTTCTTGTTTAGTTTTGTATCCACAGCAACTCAAACAGTTTCCAGCTTATCGCATCAGACATGCAGACATTGCTAAGTGAATAACTTTTCCATTAAAAACAATAGCTATTGGCCAGACGTGGTGACTCATGCCTGTAATCCCAGCACTCTGGGAGGCTGAGGCAGTTGAATCACCTGAGGTCAGGAGTTCAAGACCAGCCTGGCCAACATGGTGAAACCGTCTCTACTAAAAATACAAAAATTAGCCCGGCATGGTGGCAGGTGCCTGTAGTCCCAGCTACTCGGGAGGCTGAGGGAGGAGAATCACTTGAACCTGGGAGGGAGAGGTTGCAGTGAGCCAAGATCACACCACTGCACTCCAGCATGGTGAGAAAGTGAGAGTCCATCTCAAAACAACAACAACAACAACAACAACAACTATCATCTTAAAAAGTGTCTAGTCTTTTTCATTGTACCCTAGCTGTTCATATGAAGCATGCCTATGCACAGAATTTATTCTGAGAAATGCTGCTGCAAGTATTTCCTTAAAGCAAGCTTATTTTTTTTTTTCTTTGAGATGGAGTCTCACTCTGTCACCAGGCTGGAGTGCAGTGGTGCAATCTCAGCTCACTGCAACCTCCGCCTCCCGGGTTCAAGCGATTCTCCTGCCTCAGCTTCTCAAGTAGCTGGGATTACAGGTACAGGCGCACCACCACACCTAGCTAATTTTTGTATTTTGAGTAGAGATGGGGTTTCACCATGTTGGCTAGGATGGTCTCGATCTCTTGACTTCGTGATCCACCCGCCTCGGCCTCCCAAAGTGCTGGGATTACAGGCATGAGCCACCACGCCAGGCCAAGCTTAAATTCTTAATGGGCTGATTCACAGATACCACTCTATGACCACAGGATCTAGGTGTTAAGATGGAAACTTGACTCTTCTGAACATCAGCTCTAGAGTCTGAGATGCTCTCACACCTCTGATTCAGCCACTTTTGGGGGAGAGGGGCCAAGCTTGGCCTTTATGGCTGCTACCCAACCCCACTCAGAGACATGAATGTATTAGGTCTCAGTGGGAATTTCCTAGGCAGAGCTTCGAACTAGACAAATGTAGTTAGTATTACTGTATTAGATTTCGTTTTTATACATTCTTCTTCTTTACTATATTGATATCCCTTCTTGCTTCACATCCTTCAGTTCTTCCCCCACACATATCCACTCCTTGTAATCAAAATCCTCATTTCCAGCTGGGCACAGTGCTCATGCCTGTAATCCTAACACTTTGGGAGGCTGAAGTCGAAAGATCTCTTGAGCCCAGGAGTTTGAGACCAGCCTGGGCAACACACCAAGACCCCATCTCTACCAAAAATCAAAAATTAGTCAAAAATGGTGGTGCACGCCTATAGTCTCAGCTACTCAGGAGAATGAGGTGGGAGGATCCCTTGAACCCAGGAGATCAAGGCTGCAGTGAGCTGTGATTGTGCCACTGCATAAACAGTCAAGACCCTGTCTCAAAAAAATGAACAAAGAAACAAACAAACAAACAAACAAACAAAAAATTTCCTTTTGAGGAATAAACCTATCAGAAATATTTAGATTTAAAATGACAGAATATATAATTATTGAGATTTTAAATGATTAGAACTACCAGGAATATTTGGAGTAAAGGGTCGACAAGGCACCTGTTAATAATCATGTTTTTATTGCTGTATTAAACTGCTTAATTACAAAAATAATTCTACATGCTCACAGAAAACATTTTATGTACAGCACTAAAGCTCTAAGAGGAAAAACTACCTGGAATTTCACTACTCAAAGATAATCCAAGTGAACATTTTGATTAATGCCCTTCCAGGTCTCTCCTCCATGTTTACAAAGTTTCCTTATTGAAATCTTAATCTGTTTATTATAGCATGTTTTTCATACATTTTGTCTCATGTCATACTTTTCTTCATACATGAAAAATATGAAAAACATGCTATAATCATTGTCATCATTAAAAACATGCTATAATCATTGTCAAGATTATGCAATAGTCTATCATATAGGTGAATTATATTTATTCAATCTCCTTTTGAACATCATCTGGGTTGCTTCCAATGTTCAGCATTTAGGCATCCTCAGAGTGAAATCTCTGAATACATCACTAATCATTTCCTTAGAAGTTACTCTTAGAAGTAGACTAACGGAGAGACAAAGGGTTGACACATTGCTTCTTGTTTGGTCCCCAGGCCTTCCAGGGAAAACAGCCCACTGAGTCATCTTAGCATTTGCATTTCTCTCAAGCTCCTTTGGCTGAATTTTCCCAGTCTGCATCTCTAACATGTCTAACTGAATGACTGATACATATCAATGCATATCCCAGGACCCTCTACTGATCTTGTTGGATCCTTAGTTCAAACCTTTGTTTTTTCCACACAGTAGCTTTCTGATCAACGGACAAAGTAACCTTTTCTCCAGAAAGTTTGGAGTATGGAGCCTGTACCTCCAAATCTCAAACCCTCCTACTGCTAAGACTACTTACCTGGGATGGTGTCAGAGATAAAATGTTGGGGTACTCAGCCCTCTACCCCATTTCATGATGCTAACACTTAATTTACTTAGCATCATCCTGTTTCTTTTCTTTTTTTTCTTTATATATATATATATATATTTTATTATACTTTAAGTTCTAGGGTACATGTGCACAACGTGCAGGTTTGTTACATATGTATACATGTGCCATGTTGGTGTGCTGCACCCATTAACTCGTCATTTACATTAGGTATATCTCTTAATGCTATCCCTCCCCGCCACCCCCTGCCCGCCCCCATTCCACAACAGGCCCCAGTGTGTGATGTTCCCCATCCTGTTTCTTTTTGTGAAACCAAGGTTTCAGTGGGACTACATGCTGGTAGTTTTTGAAATAGGAATGTTGCCTGAGTGGAACAGTAGCTGCTTAGGATTATTCCCTAGGTCATAGCACTTGTCTACGTTGTACCGTCAGGAAGAATTAGGTTACAAAGCAGAATTCAAGAAGAGTGACACCTTCACTGTGAGAGCACAAAAGCCATCCAAGAAGATGGCTTCAACCATTTGCTTATTTACCCTACAAGTAACTAAGCTCAAACTGCATCTATTAAGCCATACGAATCCCATTACATATTAAATGTTTGGTCAGTTCTCAAGAAGGCACTGCTACTCAGGAGGCTGGGGCAGGAGGCTTGCTTGAGCCCAGCTATTCAAAGTTACAGTGAGCTACGATTATGCCACGGCACTCCAGCCTGGGCAACAGAGTGAGATCCTGCTCTGGGAATATAGAGATTAAACAAATAATAATAAGGTGCTGGATAAGATGCAGATAAAACCAAAGAGCTTATCAGGGGTGGGTGGGTGGGCTCACACCTGTAATCCCAGCACTTTGGGAGGCCGAGGCAGGCAGATCATGAGCTCAGGAGATCGAGACCATCATGGCTAACATGGTGAAACCCCGTCTCTACTAAAAATACAAAAAAATTAGCCAGGCGTGGTGGTGGGTGCCTGTAGTCCCAGCTACTCGGGAGGCTGAGGCAGGACAATGGCATGAACCCGGGAGGCGGAGCTTGCAGTGAGCCAAGATCGTGCCACTGTACTACAGCCTAGGCTACTGAGCGAGACTCCATCTCAAAAAAAAAAAAAAAAAAAAAAAAGAGATAGCTTATCAGGGGTACCTTCAGCATTCTGGACAGGACAATCCTTCATTAAGTGGGACCCTCCCACTCCCAACTACTGAAAGGTATTTAGCATCCCACACCCTCAGGACATTAAATCCTGATATACACACCCCTCATCATCATGACCACTGAAAATGTTCCCACACATTTCAAAACACCAGAGGAGAGGGATGACACCATTCCCCATTGACAACTTCCATGTCTACTTAGTGGGATGGAATTCACATTCAGGAAATGACAGAAAACAATACTGATCTGGAGATGGAACTGTGAGATAAAAGCTGTAAGTATCATTAAGTGGTCAGAGGCGATCCAAAAGAGTAGAGCAAGTTTTGATAAGAACAGGAGATGGAGACTTGTAACCTTCCCCAGAATCCAGTCCAGGGTTAAAGTCTGCCATGAAACGCCTTCTCATCAACACCCTGGATTTCCCCTGCTTAAGCTGATTACATGAACTAATAACAAGGAAACCACCGAACTCGGTGAGCAGCACATCCTACACACTTGGCAATGACAACTTTTAAAACACAGGTATTGTTCCTGTCCTCCTGCTCAGGGCAAGCGTTCTTGCCATGTGGGCATCCAGGGAGGGCAGAACAGTGACAGCCCTGGTGAGCATGAAGGGCACTGCTGGCCTTCCCCTGCCGGGCTTCTCCAGAGGACTCAACCATAGGCCCCACCCATTCACTGCTGGACTGAGGAGATCTGACCCCTGTCTAGTTCCTTTCCGCCTGCGTCAGCTGTGGTCAAAGGGCTATTGTTCCCGGAAGGCCAGTGTGTTTTAGCCGTCTAGGAACAATGCCCCTTGTTGATCCTCTGTGCTCCAGTTGAATAAGGTCATAGACTGTTTTCAACCTTAGTCACAATCAATATCATCACCTTTTATTGTATAGTGTTGGCATTGATATGCTTTCTGATAACATCTGTATGCTCAGGTGAGACTGAAAAGGTCGGTGAATGAGCCATCTTTTATGGATCCTGTTCGAAATTTATTAATGACACAGTATATACTAAGTGTTATATGGGACCTGATTCTCAAACTTATGGAGCTTATTTAAAGTGCAAAGTGATCACTTTAAAATGCAGTTTTCTGGGCCCCTCAAATTCTGATTCAGTAAGTTGTGGGGGCATGAACCTGCAAATTAACCATCCCCACGTGTTTCTGATACAGGTGATCTGTGGGTATGCTTTGTGAAACACTGCCACAGAATGGTAGTAAACTGAATTTAAAATGAGCATCTTCTTCTTGATGTTTTATATTCTATCTCCTTGAAATGGATCTTTCACTAGCAAAATAAACATTAAGTAAAAGTCCAATGGAAACAAGAAATCAACTTAATTATGAAAGAAAATTAGAGTCCCTGCTGTAAGGCTCATATATAGACATGATAAGCCTATGCAACTGAAAGTTTAATTTATGTGTATATAAAATTTACATTTTAGTCTGCATAAGAGAGTGGCTAAACAGAAAATGATTATGTCAAAGCATACTGAATGTAATTATACAACCTTATATTTGAATATGCTCTACTAATTTTTCAGTATTTCTTACTTAATCTTCATGAAAGAATTATCTTATCTTACAATCTGATGACCTGTATTAGACTGGCATGAAAATTAAGGCATGAAGAGTTTATGCAACATGTTTAAAGGTCAATACAAGGACCTAAACATCCAGAAGGTGATGACATTTTCTGCTAGATTAGAAATGTCAAATAGGTTTCGTGCCACATGCCAATTCACACAGACCAGTAGAGCACTAAGAAAGCCAGCCCAGGGGAAGGATGTGGTGATAAATTAGTAATAAATAGACTGGCTCGTCTGGCAGGTAAAAAAAATGGTGGCATCTGTGCCACACCTCATGCTAGATATGCCAACTCTCAGAGTATTTAGCAGAACTTAAAATACTCACAGTTACCACTACTCTCATTCTTTCACTCAACAAATATGAATAAGCATCCACTATATGCCAGCCACTAGAGATATACCAACAGACTGCTATCAAGGGGGTCAATGTCATGCAATAAGGTGGTTTCTAACCTAAGGCTTTCTCTGACAAAATGAGATTTAAGGGGGAACTGAAGAAAGAATTAAAGTCAACAATTTGAAAAAAGAGAGAGGAAAGTGGAAGTGAATGCTATCTCAGAGAAACCAAAACTAAGCCACCATGACTGGATTGAAGAGGGGGAACACAGAGGGCTGGGGATTAGTGGGCAACTGCCAGGTCATGCGAGTCACTAAGGTTATGAAATTATGATTTCAACTTAAGATCATGGGAAGTCATGGAAAAGTTGAGTCCTGCAGGTTTGTTTTTTTTTTTTGTTTTGGCTTTTAGGGGAAGGAGGTGAATTACCAGATTTCCGTTTCATAAAGAGGGTGGAAAAGAGTCACAGTGAGTATGAATAGCAACTGCAGTCACCCAGGTGACTGGGCCAGGAGGGTGGATTTGAGATACTTTTTGGAGGCAGAATCAACAGAAACTTGGTTTGGGAAAGAATACAGGGGATGACAGCATGGAAGGAGACCAAGATTCAGCTCTGATTGAAGTGTTTCAGATACATTCAATTAGAAACTCCACAAGGCAACAGGACCAACCAGGGTTGGAGACCTTGGGAAAGGACTTTTGAAAATGTGGGGGTTTCAGGCACAGAAAAAGGTAAGATCCAAACAAAACACTAATTATCTTCTATTTTCCGATTCTAGTTAAGTTTTATAATACTTATGCTGTTATACTCATGAAGACTTAATCCAGTAGAGATGTTACCATGTAAGTCTCTGGTTTTCTAAATTATAGCACTTACTGCAACTTTTTACCTCTCAAAGCAACTTAATTCAAGCAACCATAAAACTCCTATTGAAAATGTTTCTTAAGGAGTACTGTACATTACTGCCTTGTATGGTATACCAACATAATTTCATCTTTCATTGACTATCTAATACATCATGTGACTTAACATCTGTATGAAGGGCATTAATTTTACCATCCAGGCTCTGTCTTCATGATGACTCGAGCTCTTCCCTGAAGGCCCCCTTCCTGTGTGAATGGCAAACACCTAGCTCAGCTTGCCAGGTCATCTTGCCATACTCAAAGCCCACAGAGAGTGGCTGTTAAGCTGCCCCACTTGGAGACAAGACCAGGGATGGGGCCAAGATCCTCGAAAATGGAATAAAAATGCTGGCCCCTGGCTGAGCCACCCACTCTGGGAGATGTTTGGGAAGGAAAAGGGGTTGTTTTGAGTTTAATCAAGAGAACCAGGGTGGAGCCTCCAGAAGTTACAATTAGCACCAAACTGCAGGGTTCATACACTTTTAAAAAAAGGATTTTTATTCCTGGAGCCAAAGTTTTCTTTTCTGTTAAAATACAACCTCCTAGGAAGAAGGCACTAAAACCTCTGCCAGTTACTTCCACTTCGAGGAGCATGTTTGATTTTTTTCCTGCCAACAAGTTTTAATGGAATAGATGAGGATGCTGGTGTCTAGAAGGGGAAGAGGCTGCATGTCCCACTCTTTTGCCTAAAATCACCATGGCAGGAACCATTATCTTTTCTTAAAATCCTCCACCAAAGCCACCACCACTAGCATCAGATTCTCATGACACACAGCTTTGAAGCGACAGCAACCAAATTAGACCTTCTCATGGGGGAAAAGAAACTGAACACAGTCATACCCTGTGACTCCCACTTTTCATTCTTCAAAGACTTCTACAGCATAAAATACATGGAAACAAAATTTTCCAGGTTCTATGTCTCAAAAAATGGCCGGAAGCATGTTTATTATTCTCCTTAAGATTATTTTTAAAAATTCAAAAAAGATCTTACACACATATGTGTTTACAGTGATTTAAAAAAAAATCACTGTTTTGAAGTGTTGCCACTCATATTATTCTTAGACATTTGTTTAAGAACAGATTATGAGATACTTGAAAGATTGAGACAAAGAAGAAACACTAAAATTTCTATGATGTCACCAACCTGGGCTTAGAGAAGAAAATATGTATACTTGCTCTTAAAAAAAAGTGGTTAAGAGAGAATTTATGAATAACATAAGTCCAAATAAAATGGTTAAAAAACAAAAAGCAAACTGCCATAAAGAAAAGTGTATAGGAAAACAGAGAAGGTATAAACACACACACATGCACACACACACATATACAGAAACGCATTTATAGAGAGAGGGGAGAGAGATATAGATAACCTATAAATATTATATATATTATATTATATATAACAATGATATATATTAAATATTGTTCAAAAAGTCTCAATTATTGTTTAATTTTTTCATTTGTTTTTCAGCCATTCCTGCAGGGTTTTTTTGGTTATTGTAATGTAATGCCAAGTGCAAAAAAAAAAAAAAGAAAGAAAAAGGAAGTCTTCTCAGTTTGTTTTGTTTTTAAAACACAAGTTACCTGCTTCTCAGACCAACAGGATGCCATCACTGTTTAGACTTGGACCTGCTTCCTTCAAACACACACAGTGTCTATATGATAGCTCTTGGGACAATTTTAACAAGGGACATTAGGCATCCACATCTGATCTTCCACAATCCAGACAGTACAGGGAAATAAAGTTAGCACCCAAACTGTCTTGGAGACCAAGCGTTGACTTTGTGCAGAGCAATGAACATGTCAAGACAAACTTAGAATTTCCATTACAATATGCTCAGCTGGAAAAAAAATGAGTATGTGGCAAGGCTGGCAACTTGGCTTACAAATGACTATAAAATATGTGGCTGCTTTTCTCATCACTTGGAATTATGGAAAGGAAAGAGGACAGCAGAGACATAAGGCAGGGCACTTTAACACATCCACACAGGAGGCCCAAGAGCTGGCCCTCAATCAAGTTATTTCAAAAAGCCAAGGTGAGTAGATATACACATTACATAGTTAACATTACATGTATCAAGTTGTAAAAAATTAGTAATCATTAGAACAAGAGCGTAGGCTAAGAAACAAATATGTGGTAGAGGTAAAAAAATCATACTGATTGTCAGGAAAAGAAGTTTCTGTAGGAACTGGGGCCTGCAGGCCAAGGGAACCCTGAAACAAAGTGTGGCTGATGTTCCACTTATAGAGGAGACAGGAGGAATAATGGGGTTTTGAGGTCAAAATAATCAGATTGGGAGCAGTTGCTTCTGCAGGAAGTAGACAGGAACTTCCTTACGAATCCCAAAAGCCAAAGACCCAAAATAATAATCTTCTTGTTAAAACTGAAAAATCAGCTTAATTTGGCCCAATGACCATTCTTGTGAATAAACTTTCTAGGTAAGTTTTTAAACCAAAAGATTTTTTTTTACTTGGTTCCAAATGTCTTCTATGTTTAGAAAAATTTTTTAAAGAAAAGAAAAAATTCAAAGCCACATTCACTCAGGGGACAGAAAATTGGTCACTACAGGAGCCATGGAAGGCATTCCTCCAAGAGCCATCCCCAAAATGTCCAGCATGGGCAGCACTACCAAAATCAAAGCTTATTTTCCAAGTCAGAACATTCTGAGGAAGAAAAACTCCCTTGGATGTTGTGTAGGTTCTGATACATTTATTTCATAAACATTTATTTCTCACACATGCTGACATAGCTTATAGGAAGGTAATGACAACAATAAAAACCGTATCAGGTGACAGCTACTGAATGCCAGGAACTGTCTGAAGTGCTTCATGAATTAACTCACTTAATCCTCCCAACAACTCTGAGGTAGTTATGTCCCCATTTCACAGATGAGGAAACTGAAGCCCAGAAAGGTAAAGTAAGGTGACTAAGTCACACAGGGAGACACGGAGGATATGAACCTCTTACAGACACCATGACAAATACAGGAATCCAGAGCTCTAAACAAGGCATTCCTGCATGTATATATTTAATGCTATATTAACCAGGACATTATCTCGCTTCAGTGAAGGCAAACAAGTTTAAGAGCCTTCTTTACTTAATTTGCATATGCCTCTCTCTCACTCAGATTTTCAGCTGCAACTCAGAGTTTTTTTGATCACATTCCACTTTTTCCTTAGTAAATTAAAATCAAAAGCTTTTATTGAAAAGGTAAGACAATGTATCAGATCTGACTAACTGCAAATTCCAGAAGAAGTAAAACTGAAGTAGGTTCTTTGTACAATAAACTAAAATGCAACCTTGCAGTTTTACAGGGTGAAATATTTTGAAGATATGAGGTAAACAAGGAAAAACAGAAAGTACAGTATAAACAGGAGCCAGGTGGATGCTAGGAAGTTCCTGAAGCACACAGCATTGGTCTCAGAAACTCGGTCCCAACATGCCATGAAGCCCAGAGGTGGGACATGCTACAACTACCCCTTTTCATTTGCCCCAAGAAGAAACGTGTGCCGCGTATTTCCATTTATGTGTTCCAACTATTGATACTACCTCCATCTTTATTTGTGGTTGGTAAATAATTTGGTTAAATTATTCATAGCTTCTTTCTGAAGGAGCATAAGGGAAGTGAAATGAACACAGCATTGGTGGCCACTGTTGCTCTGAGGTGAAAATGGTAGCACGTGTACAATAAAAGCAAGAAATGAGAACACAGTAGCTTTGAGGATGACAAGGCAGCTATTTCCCGGAAGCACACAGAGAACATCAGTAACCTACTTCAAAAGGGGAAGCTTTATAATATGAATGGGAATGGCAGGGCCTCTCTGCCCCAGTGCCTTAAGGTTCCTAGTGTCACAGAAGCATAGAACAAGTGACCATCCTTTAAAAATGTCTTCTCCTTTCAGGTTTCTAGAGGCAGTGAATTTAAAAAGAAGTATTTGTGTGTCCCCTGTGCTGGGCGAGGTGTCAGAGCCAAGTCATTGGAAAGTAGTCGACTCATGGGTTGGTAAGAAGAAGTTCCCAACAACAGTACAGGTCTGAAAAGGAAAGGGTTTTGTTGTTGTTGCTGTTTGTTTTGTTTTGTTTGTTTTTGAGACAGTCTCGCTCTGTCACCCAGGCTAGAGTGCAGTGGTGTGATCTCGGCTCACTGCAACCTCCACCCGTGGGTTCAAGCGATTCTCCTGCCTCAGCCTCCTGAGTAGCTGGGATTACAGGAACCCACCACCTCGCCTGGCTAATTTTTGTAGTTTTTTAGTCGAGACAGGGTTTCACCATGTTGGCCAGATTGGTCTCAAACTCCTGACCTCAGGTGATCTGCCCACCTTAGCCTCCAAAATGCCGGGATTACAGGCGTGAGCCATGATGCCCAGCCAGGTAAGTTTTATTAGAAAGAAAGAATGCGGTAGAAGAGTACAGCAGAGTGACTCGGCAAGAGAGGGCTGTTCATGGTAGATTTTTCTCTTGGGGTATTTATGGAGCTTAAAGCAGAGCTTAAGGGTAATTTAGACCATATCAGCCACATAGGTCATAATAAATGATTATATTCATAGACACTCTGTGCAAAGGTTGCACAGTGAGTTTTGACATGCATGCATTCTGGAGATATACAAAAACTTTAGTTACTTATACATTTTGGGGAAAGAAGCCTGGAACCACAGGCCAGCTATAGATAACAGGGAAGTCTAAATACTTCTAAATTCCTCAGATAAGGAGTTTTGCCTCGGATAGACTGCTTGATGTCCACCAGGTGACCTCTGCTCTCCTCACTCCTGCTTGGTGATTTGGTGATTCTGTTGGTTGGACAATGTGGGAGGAGTGCAATCTTTCTCCTGGTTCTGCTTTAGAAAGTTTTCCTGCTAAATAATAGCACCCTGTAGCAACAAACGCAAGGCTCAGCCACTGCAGTAAAACCACAAGATGGAGTTTTTAAAAGAGGATTGTAACAAAAGACCCTGCTTAGGGCTCTAGAACTAGAAATACCATTTGACCCAGCCATCCCATTACTAGGTATATACCCAAAGGATTATAAATCATGCTGCTATAAAGACACATGCACATATATGTTTATTGTGACACTATTCACAATAGCAAAGACTTGGAATCAACCCAAATGTCCAACAATGATAGACTGGATTAAGAAAATGTGGCACATATACACCATGGAATACTATGCAGCCATAACAAATGATGAGTTCATGTCCTTTGTAGGGACATGGATGAAGCTGGAAACCATCATTCTCAGCAAACTATCGCAAGGACAAAAAACCAAACACTGCATGTTCTCACTCATAGGTGGAAATTGAACAATGAGAACACTTGGACACAGGAAGGGGACCATCACACACCAGGGCCTGTTGTGGGGTCGGGGGAGAGGGGAGGGATAGCTTTAGGAGATATACCCAATGTAAATGATGAGTTAATGGGTGCAGCACACCAACATGGCGCATGTATACGTATGTAACAAACCTGCACGTTGTGCACATGTACCCTAAAACTTAAAATATAATAAAAAAAAAGACCCTGCTTAGAACTTGTGGCACTTGCTTTTCCTCCCTTATACCTAAATATTTTAATCCTCATTTTACAGATTTTTAAAACTTGGAATTTCTCTTTAATCAAATGTTGTTTCCATCCCAAAATAGGTATTACTGTTCAGAAATGAGCCTAACAGAGACTCCTGGTTTACAGGAACATGCCCATGGCCTGACAAAGGAGTATACTCTATAGCACTAAATTAATTTGCTTAAAGAAGACAGATGTCTAGAGGAGGCACAGAAGAGTTGTTTCTATTGAACCAAACATACAAATCACAACATTTGAGGAATTAAATAACAAAAAAGGACTCCACTCCAGAATCAGTGGTTTTGTGTCCAAAATAATTTCAAGAGTAAAGGGATTATTTTAAAAATTCAGACCATATAGACCACTAGCCAGCATAAAAAAGAAGATAAAAGAGAGAAAAAGCAAATAAACACAATCAGATAAGGGGGATATCACCACTGACCCCACAAAAATACAAACAACCATCGGGGAATACTAAAAACCACCTCTGTGCATATAAACTAGAAAATCTAGAAGAAATGGTTAAATTCCTAGATACATATACCCTCCCAAAACTTAACCAGGAAGAAATTGAATCCCTGAATAGACCAATAATGAGTTCTGAAATTGAGGCAGTAATAAATAGCCTAGCAACCAAAAAAAGCCCAGGACCATATAGATTCACAGCTGAATTCTACCAGATATACAAAGAAGAGCTGGCACTATTTCTACTGAAACTATTCCAAAAACTGAAAAGGAGGGACGCCTCCCTAACTCATTCTATGAGGTCAGCATCATCCTGATACCAACACCTGGCAGAGATACAACAAAAAAAGAAACCTTCAGGCCAAAATCCTTGATGAACATTGATGCAAAAATCCTCAAGAAAATACCGGCAAACCAAATCCAGCAACACATCAAAAAGCTTATCCATGATAATCAAGTCAGTTTCATTCCTGGGATGCAAGTTTGGTTCAACATATGCAAATCAATAAATGCAATTCATCACATAAACAGAACTAAAGACAAAAACCACATAATTATTTCAACAGATACAGGAAAGGCCTTTGATAAAATTCAACATCTCTTCATGTTAAAAACTCTCAACAAACTAGGTATTGAAGGAACATACCTCAAAATAACATGACAAACCCACAGCCAATATCATACTGAATGGGCAAAAGCTGGAAGCATTCCTCTTGAAAAATGGCACAAGACAAGTGTATTAGTCCATTCTCACACTGCTATAAGGACATACCTGAGACTACCATTGATATTCTTCATAGAACTAGAAAAAACTATTTTAAAATTCATATGGAACCAAAAATGAGCCCAAATAGCCAAGGCAATCCTAAGCAGAAAGAACAAGGCTGGAGGCATCATGCTACCCAACTTCAAACTATACTACCAGGCTACAATAACCAAAACAGCATGGTACTGGTACAAAAACAGACACATAAACTAATAGAACAGAATACAGAACTCAGAAATAAGAGTACACATCTACAGCCATCTCATCTTTGACAAATCTGACAAAAACAAGCAATGGGGAAATGATTCCCTATTTAATAAATGGTGCTGGAATAACTGGCTAGCCATATGCAGAAAACTGAAACTGGACTCCTTCCTTACACCATATACAAAACTTAACTCAGGATGGATTAAAAACTTAGTGTAAAACCCAAAACTATAAAATCCCTAGAAGAAAGTCTAGGCAGTACCACTCAAGACATAGGCCCAGGCAAAGATTTCATGACGAAATGCCAAAAGCCATTGCAACAAAAGCAAAAACTGACACATGGATCTAATTAAACCAAAGAACTTCTACACAGCAAAAGAAACTATCATCAGAGTGAACAGACAACCTACAGAATGGGAGAAAATTTGTGCAATCTATCCAACTGACAAATGTCTAATATCCAGAGTCTACAAGGAACTTAAATTTACAAGAAAAAAAAAACCATTAAAAAGTGGGTAAAGGACATGGGCAGACAGTTCTCAAAAGAAGACATACATATGGCCAACAAACAGGAAAAAAAGCTTCATCACTGATCATTAGAGAAATGCAAATCAAAACCACAATGAGATACCAACTCATGCCAGTCAGAATGACTATTACTAAAAAGTCAAAAAACAACAGATCCTGGCAAGGCTGCAGAGAAAAAGGAACGCTTATATACTGTTGGTGGGAAGGTAAATTAGTCCAACCATTGTGGAAGACAGTGTGGTGATTCCTCAAAGACCAAGAGGCAGAAATACCATTTGACCCAGCAATCCAATTACTGGGTATACACCCAAAGGAATATAAATCATTCTATTATAAAGATACATGCACACGTACATTCATTGCAGCACTATTCATAATAGTAGAGACACGAAATCAACCCAGATGCCCATCAGTGATAGACTGGATAAAGAAAATGTACATATACACCATGGAATACTACGAAGCCATAAAAAGGAATGAGATCATGTCCTTTGCAGGGACACACATGGCATTGGAAGCCATTATCCTCAGCAAACTAACACAGGAATAGAAAATGAAACGCCACATGTTCTCACTTATAAGTGGGAGCTGAATGATGAGGACACATGGACACAGGGAGGGGAACAACACATATTGGGGCCTGCCAGAGAGGGATGGTGGGGGAGGGAGAGCATCAGGAAGCATAGCTAATGGATGCTGGACTTAATACCTAGGTGATGGGATGATCCATGCAGCAAACCACCATGGCACACGTTTACCTATGTAACAAATCTGCACATCCTGCACATCTATCCCTGAACTTGAAGAAAAAAAAAGTAAAAAAAATTCAGATCATTGCACTAATTTGGTGACTCTGCTTTTCTCTTTATAAGACATGCAGATTAAAGTGTAGTCACATGTGTTCTCTCAGGTTTATGCAAAAGAAATGAAAAATTTTAAATGCCAGCAGCCAATCAAAAACAAATAAGTATTCCCAGGATTATTAATTCCATACAACCGAGGCTCAGCCAGAATTCCTCTCTGCCATCAATTATCTCAGAAACACCACAGCTATTAAAAGCTACACAAACCACCATCTAAAAAAGATAAAGCAGAAAGTTCAACGGGAAATAATTTTGAAATTGACTGGAGACACTGCATAAAAATCAAATTAAAAATGCAGACTCCATTAACTTGGATTCTGTGACTTTCCAAACAGGGTGGAGTTTAAGTCCACCTTTCAGTCTTTTCCAAGAAAAGGAGACTGCACACATTAGTAAATACAACAAGCAGAGTAGATATTTTAAGACAATCTACTTTTTTAAATTGTATACGTTTGCTTGTAAGCAAACAGACTGCTTAATCACTAACTTTTTTTTCCCTAAGAAGGAATCTAATCTATGCAAAAATCCTTGGTAGCAAATAATAGGCCACTGCTTCCTGCCTCTTTTCATTACCTCACCAAGCACCCATTTCCAAATTTCCCAATGAAGCAACTGCAAGTTCTAATCCCTCTATCTAATTTGCATGAAGCTGCGGACTAGCTATCCTGAAGCACAGCTTTTATCAGCCCTACAATACACCCTTCCTGCCAAAGAGAGTTAACATGCCTTGGACTGGTTTTCAAGGCCAACACCTCTGGCTCCAGCCTTATCTTCTACTGCCCTTCCTCCCAGCCCTCTCCAGCAGCCAGACTCCTATACTATCTATCCCGGAACCTTGACTTAAAAAGGCACACTCACCAATCTGCTACCCTGGCATGCCCTGAGATTGTACTAATACACCTGCTTCTCTGACCCCTCCTCGTCAACCTCCTTTGACAACTTTTACCTCTGCTTAAACCCTTGAACTCCTTGGAAAACTGGCTGATTCTAGGTCTGGGGCAAGCAAATATTCAAGAGGAGCCTGAGCATCCTGGAATGCCAGAAAATAAGGACGTACTAAAACATACACACACTGTAAGAACTCCCGAAGGCCAAAGCTAGAACGACTTGACCAACCAAATAAATAATGTAGTATTGCATTATAACCTGAAGCATAAATTAAATATCCATGAATCCATACTAAAAAATAAATCATTGATTAAATAAATGGGAGTGAATATGCAAACCTTCTGTGCAGAATAATTCAAAGTAATTTATGTAGACATTCCAACCACAAGGAGAAGCGTAACTTCTCCCTACTCCTTTTGTGTGGGCTACATATAGTGACTTCCTTCCAAAGGGCACAGTATGGAAAGGGTGAACAAAAGTAACTTGACAGTGGAGAAACCTGCCAAACACTAGCTCAGCTTGATCAGGTGATCAAGCTCAATATCAACGTGAGCAGTCATGTTGGTACTATGTACTCTAGATATAATACGATGAAAATGGCACTTCATTTCTGTGATCTTCCTCACAAAAACCCATAACCCCAATCTAATCATTAGAAAAGCATCAGACAAATCCCAATTAAGGGACATTCTATGAAACACCTGACTGGTACTCCTCAAGACTGTCAAGGTCATGAAAAACCAGCAAGGCCTGAGAAACAGTCACCGTCTAGGGCTCAAAAGAGACATGGCAACTAGATGTAATGTGGAATACTGAATGGGATCATGGAAGAGAAAAGAGACACTAGGTAAAAACTAAGAAAATATTTAAAAATTATGACTTGAGTTAATAATAAGATATCAATATTGGATCATTAGTTATGAGGAATGTTTCATATCGATGTAAGGTATTAGCAGTAGGGGATACTGGATCTGGGAATACGAGAACTCTGTACTATCTTTGCAACTTTTCTGTAAATCTAAAAGTATTCTAAAATTAAAAGCTTATTTTACAAAACTGTCTTTGGCTCCTCTCCCTCCCATACCCCATACCCAGGCTTATAGTAGATTCTATGTCCAAAATGTCTTTCTGCTGTTCCCTTCCCTCCCATTCCCTCTGCCATCCCCCTGTTCTTTGTATTCTCCGATCCATCCTCCACACAGCTGCTGGAGTAAGCTTTCTGACACACAAATCTGAAGATACCACCTCCCTGATCAAAACCCTTTCATGGCTTCCCACTACTTATATCAGGGTTGGCAAACTTTTTGTGTAAAAGCTCAGATTTTTTAAGCCCTGCAAGCCTATCCCCTACTCTGCTATTATAGCACCAAAACAGTCACACGCAATATGCAAACAAATTGATGTGGCTGTGTTCCAATAAAACTTTATTTATAAAAACAGGCAGAAGGCTGGATTTGGCCCACAAGTTACAGTGTGCCAATCTTTGGTCTAGAGAATCAAGTCCAAACTCCTCAGACAGGCACGCAAGGCATAACCCACATTATCCCTGAATCATTTAATTTTGTATATTTATCTTGGTTTTATTCTGTCCAGTCAATTCCAAGCATGTTTAAGATATTAAGTAACAAAAAGTCAGTTAAAACACACTCTATGCCTTCAAAAGACTAACAGGTAACAAGTAACTCAACTCATGCTTCCTAAGGCATCTTCAAGTATTTTTTGATATGTGAGTAGACATACCCTTTAAAAAGAAGTGTTTTGTAATCAACTAAGTCTGAGGAATCCTGGGTTTGACAAGGTTAAGCAGCTTTCATTGCCACAGGAATTCTCAAAGCCTTCATTGTGCATTGGGAATCTCCTTAAAGAGGGATATATTACACAATGACTCTCAAGTCTGTTTGACAACAGAATTCTTTCACATTTTTAACATCTGTGTCCTGCAAAACAGTTAGGAAACTGTTGACATTAAGCATACTCCTACAAGGCGGACTGAAAGTTCTATTAATATTTGCCACTGTAGTAGGCTAAATAGTGCCCTGTCCCCCGCCAAAAGATATCCATGTCCTAATCCCTGGAATCTGTGAATGTTATCTTACATGGCAAAAAGGACTTTACAGGTGTGATTAGGTTAATGACCTTGAGATGGGGGGATTATCCTGGTGGGCTCTAAATGCAATCAAAGGTATCCTTCCTTGTAAGAGGGAGGTAGAGAGTGACCTGACACCAAAGAGAAGAGAAGAAGGCAGTGTGAACACCAGAGCAAAGATGGGAGTAGGGCAGCCACAAATCAAGGGAGGCTGACAGGCACCATAAACTGGTAGAGGCAAAGATCAGATTCTCTCCTAGAACCTGCAGAGGGAGCACAGCCCTGCCAATGCCTTGATTAAGTCACCACATTTGTGGTAATTTGTTACAGCAGCCACAGAAATGAAAACAACCACGGTGCCAATCACAGCCATGGTGTTGTGATCTATGCCGACACTAAATATTCTTAAATGAAGTCACGTTAGTGTTGTCCATAATAAGGTCACAATTAGCCTTAGTTAGCAAGGTTTTATCATCCACTTAAGGGAAAGAGTATAATTCAGTGGTTAACACTCTGGACCTGGATTTAACCCCTGGGATTCAAATCCCAGCTTTAACATTTATTAGTTCAATATACTGCCTTGGTCAAGGTGTTTAGCCTCTTTGTTACTCAGCTACTTCGTCTGTAAGATGGGATGATATTCATAGAGTTGCTCTGTGGGTTTAGTGAGACCATGCACAAAAAGTACTTAGTATATTTCCTGACTTTACAGTAAATAAATGAAAACTCAATAAAACTATTATTACATTATAGTATTACTGATTTTTAAGAAAATAAAATCTACTTTCACCCCAAGCTACATCTCATCATATTCTTCTATTTTCAGTTTGACAAATTATAAATCTTTACCCAATTTCTAGCTTGGGGCATTTAAAATGACCTCAGCAAGGTAAGGCAGGTGGAAAAGTTCATGCCTGCATCTCTGAACCACTGCTTTTAGGTATCTGACTCGATAAACTATGACAGCTAATAGCTCCAAGACATGTGCTTCATGTGATATGCTAAATTCACGTCACTCACTGAAAAGCCTAAAGTTACTCTTCTTGCATAGGTCATCTACATTAGTTAAATCAAAGTGCCAACAAAGGCCCATTTGCTAAATTATAAGCTACTGATGCTCCACTAGATAGTTTTTATCTTAATATTTAGTTATACTCAAAGCAACAGATGAAATTATTCAGATAAGACCCAATAAAGGAAAGGCACGAGGCACCTGAAAACAGAAGGGACACATAGGGTCTTGGTACAATATATGAAAGTCTTCCCAGCATGTCACCCAACTCACTCTGCACCTACAATCACCACCTAACCGTCACCTACTGCCACATCCCACAGCATCTCCAGCCTACACAGGTGACTTGGGAGTAACCATACATTATGCCTAATTAAAAATATGGGATCATCATTAGTCAAGAGGTGCTTGAGACTCGGAGCTTTGATTCCTAAAAACTTTAAGAGCCTTCTATTAAAACTGAAACATCCCTAGAAAAAGTAGTATTTTAATTCTTTATTAGTTACATACTGCAGTACTCATTGTCAGTAAATACACACAAAAACCCATTCCGGTCTGTCAGTCAGGGAAAGACTATCCTGGAACTCACCAAAACCTCTTTAAGGCCTACTAATTTCGGAAAAGCAAGCCTAAGCAAATGAAAAATTTAAACGTTAGTGATTTTTAAGAAGCACAACCTATATATTTTAACTTTAAAATATGAGTTGTAATTCCAAATGTCAATGGAGCCAGGCAGGGAAGACAGTTCCAGCTGGCAGGTACGAAAAAACAAAGGTTCCCTGCTAGTGCAAGTGGGAAGCGGCCTCTCAGCCCAAGCCAGCTGCTGCTAGAGGGAGTACGGCATGCAGGAGCAGGCTGCAGCCACCCAGTGCAGGCACCGAAAAGGTTCAGGGGCTGGCCCCACCACAGCTCATCTAAAATGATTGGCTTTCTAGTTGCTTTTCTTTTAAAATTATAAAAGTCATATGGGTGAATAAATTTAGTTCCAAGGGATATAAATTAAGAAGTAAAAGTCCTTCCCTTCTACTCCCCCAATTGCTAACAGATTACATCACTATGTATTCTTTTTCTAGACACATAAAATGTTCTACAAGTTGCTTTTTTCACTCAACAATATGTCGTGGACATCCTTCCACATCAGTACATTCAGATCTACTGCATTCTTTTTACCAAAGGCAGTTAGAGCACAGAATTTCAATGCTGGGAGATGCCTGAGAGGCTCTAGGCCAACTCTTTCCATTTAACAGACAGGGTCCCCAGAGGTCCTGGACACCTCTAACCATATAGGAAAGAAGCCAGAGACTCCCCAAATGGGGTCACGCCAGCAGGTGTCACCAGCATCATGCCCTCATCTCTGCTATTCAAAGGAGCCTGAGCCTCAGCAAGAAAGAGGCCAAGGCTTCCCACGTGGCAGGTGAGAAGCAAGAAGGGAGACAAAATTATCTTGGAACAAAGTAATGAATTGTAATCAGTGAAAAGCCTCACAAACATGAACTCCGTATTTTTTATTAGCAAATATCTAGAATCACTCTAAATTCATCCAAGTAACTCAATTAAAATATTAAAATTCACTTACCAGTCATATTCTACCTAGTTCCAAAATACATCTGGATTGGAGTCAACTCAGAATTGCATAAAGTTCACTATCTTCCTGTTTTGAGGCCTTAAAGAAACAGGGCAGGACCTGGCTCACAAATAAGCTGCTTATCTGAGCCAGCCAGAAGATTCCAATTACAGGGCTTCATGGGTACATCCAGAGCTGCAGCAGTGTAATAAGGAATGCGGTTGAGGCCTCTGCTTCAAAGATCATTCTTATACAAGGAAACATTTATTAAAAGAGGGAAGAACTGTAAACTTCCTATTTAAAATGTTAATTTTGTTAGTGACTCAAGGTACTGAGAAGCTAACTAAGTATTCAGACCTTCAGAAACTCCAGTTTAGCTCCCAAATATAGAAAAATCTCTCTATCTAAAGATATAAACTCCCTGGAGGCCAAAGCCTTCCTGCATGGCTAGCTTTTAAAACATTTTAGGAAACTCGACCTCAAACTAAAATCAGCATTTCAGCAAGGGTTACTTAGAGCCTTTGAGAAACTATATTTCATACAAACACCAATTTCAGAAATATGTTGTTCTCTACTAATACACACAATTTGCTTTGTAAAACAAATGCTTAGTCTTTTTCCAGTATTCTTTATCTTAGCTCAACGGAAAGACCATCTAATTGCCAGGCTAAAAACAGGGAATATTCCAGAATGCTCTCATTTTCCCCTCTCCTCCATTCCCAAAGGAGATCCATCACCACCACACCTACCCACCCTGTCTCTTGACTGTTTCACTTCTCCAACCCTTTGGTTTGGATTCTTACCAAATCCCAGGGGGTCCATGACAACAGCCTCCTAATACAACTCTCGGTCACCAATCTTATCTGTCTCCTAGCTGTTCCATACAAAACTGTAAGAGTAACCTCATTCATTCATTTAACAAATAACTACAGAGCCTCTACTATGCAACAGGCAGTGTTGCAGCACTGAAGATAAAGCAGTATACACAATCACTGCCCTCAGGACCACCCCACAGTAGTGTCAGACAAGTGCTAAGTGCCACGGAGGAAACAGAAAGCAGGCAGAGGGCCAGAGAGTGCTTGGGGGCTGGGTTATTTTGTCTAGAGTGGTCACCAAAGGCCTCATTCCAAAGGGGACATGTGAGCATGTCCTAGAGGAAGGGGAGTGAGCAAACATGTCAGGGGAAGCACATTCCAGGGAAAGCGGAAACAGGTGTACCACAGGAACATGTGCCAGGTGTATCTCAGGAGAGCAAGGAGGCCAGAGTGAATGGAGCACAATAAGCCAAGGGAACAATCATCAGAGGTAAGATCAGAGAGACCCCGTAGGCCCGCACAGATGCAGCAACAACTGAGAAGTTTGTCTGGAGTGAAATGAGAACAGTGTTTCTGTGTAGTAACTCCTTTCCAGAATTTAGTTGGAAATTTATAGGTTTTGCAGAATCCCTAGAAAAATCAGATGAGAAACAGCAAAAACAGTATTATAATTTTCTTGCTTGCTTAGCAATCAACATCAAGTCCACTGACAAGTCCAAAGCAAGCACAGGAAATGCCATCCTGCAGAGGTAAAGGTTAAGGCCAACATTTCCGAGAACTGAGACAGGAGTGTGCAGAAGAGAAGAGCCCCAATCCAATCACTCAGTCTTCCTTGTAGCTGTTCCCATGTTCTAAGCGTGAGTTCGATGTCCTGTCTGCCGCCAAGGGTGAGTCAATATTGCAAATAAAATTAATATTAATAAGCTTCACATAGTAGGCTTTATACAAATACTGATTATATGCAGTGCTGTTAATCTTTCTAGAAGATCCAAATGTTAACACGATCAGATAATGTTCATAGGCATTTTCCAGTGCTTGAATATTCACTAGGGTACAGTTCTTTGTAAACAGTACATGTAAATACTATTGAACTTAGTATCACTTATTTATTAAATAATTTTTTAGATATTCACAATAATGAATAAAGAGCAAGAAGAATGTTGGAAGTATTTTAAAAAGATAAAGTAACTCAATTAGCTTTTTGCTAGCTATGTTTTAATCACAGAAGTATGAAGCATCATTATTAGTCATTTGGAAAAAGAATTCTTGAGTGATATGCTTTTAAAAGGAATTAGTAATAAATTGCTTACACATAGGAATAAAGATCTAGTACTGCCCACTAAATATTTAAGCAATATTAGTTGTTTATCTGAGGTGAAAAAGAATAACTGTTTTGCTTTGGCAAACAAAAATAGCTCAATTACTAAAATTTTTAATGAAAAGACTTTTAAAAGGAAAATATGCTTTAGCAGAAGAAATGCAAAAAAAAAGGTAAATGTTGTAGAAATTAGAACCTGATATAAAATCTGAACTAGCAAAAATAAACACACAAACTCTAACAGCAAAAAAAAAAAAAAAAGGCAGCCAAAAAAAATTTGTATTGTTAGGTTTATATGAGCTTAGGAAACCTTAATCTTTTATAACAAGCAATCAGCATACCTGCCTTTTGCTGCATAGGAGACTCTACCCACTACTTCTAACTTCCAAGTCTACTATACAAACAAGAGAAACACATGGGGAATTATTTCCCAACTGTAGATGGACTGACAGGGAAATAAAGATAGGAGGAGAAGGAAAAACTCAGTAGGTTTTGAGTTTACAAAGGTAACTTACATAGACACCGTAAGTACCAAACTCTACTTTAGCCAATTAACTTATTTATATAATCCTCACAGCTGCCTTAAGAGACAGTTATTATAATTACCTTCTCTCACCTTGAAATTAAGAAACTGAGTCCCAGGGAAGTTAAGCTAATTGTCACACTGCAACTAAGTGGCAGAGCCAAAAGCAAACCAGATCCTGGCTGCAGCTGTATGCTAGTAACCAACACACCCTCCTGCCTCTGTGCTTCTTCAGCTGAACCCTAGGACTTCTGAGTATGATGGGCAATTATGTGTTAATGGGTCAACGAACTCTCATTAACCTGATCATTGTTCTTATTACTATTTATTTGCAGATTTTTTAAATTATAAGGGTATTTCATTTGAAGGCACCATATGACCTTTCATTCCCATGTACTGAATCTAATTCCCAGACTGGAAGCTTCCCCATTTCTGCCATAAAAAGTGAACAGGTTACTCCTGGCTGCTTAAATTTCATGCCTGAAATATCCCAGATAAGCTGCTTGGAATGAGCCAAACATTACAATGCAAAATGGGATCTGGCATCCTTTCCTGATTAATGGCGGGGCTGGATTCTGTCAGTGTTCAACGACATGAAATTCCAAGGCCTGGAACCAAATGTCCTTGCTTTCCAGTAAGTACAGTTGACCCTTGCACAACACAAATTTGAACTACGTGGTCCACTTATACACAGATTTTCTTCTGCCTCTGCCAACCCTGAGACAGCAAACTTTCCTCCTCCTCCTCCTCAGCCTACTCAACATGAAGACAATGAGGATGGAGAACTTTATGATGATCCACTTCCACCTAATGAACAGTAAATATATTTTCTTTCATGATTTTCTTAATAACATTTTCCTTTCTCTAGCTTACCTACTGTAAGAATACAATATGTAATATGGATAATATACAAAATATGTCTTAATCAACTGTTTATATTTTCCGTAAGGTTTCCGGTCAAGAGTAGGCTATAAGTAGTTATATTTTGGGGGAGTCAAAAGTTATACACAGATGTTTGACTGTGAGGGGTGGGGGTGCCTCTAACGCCTATGTTGTCTCAAAGCTGCTGCAGACTGGCCCAGAGAAATCCACCCAGATAACACCTGGCAAAGGGAATGCTGATCTAAAACAGATTATGATGCTAAGGGGAACTGGTAAACATGTCACGGGGTGCACATCACATATCAAAGGTCTGTTACTAAAACTACAAGAGTTACACAAGCCCCCCAAAATGTAATTTTACTTGCTATAATCTTTTACTTCAACTACTTTTGTTTCTTTAAGCAACATCAGTATCCAAACCACCAACCATACAACCGCACAGCCCACCCTGACCCAGCTGCCAGAGGCGTACCCTACACTGTCATTCCAAATCACTTTTGATCACTTATCTTCCACATGTTTTCCATATCTGTAATCCTGTCCACAAAAGCAACCACATACAATAGATACTCAGGCTGCTTTGGAAATGAAGAAGAGAAAGAATTAAATATAGCTCTCTTGGCCAATTCTCTGGATACAGAAGATCTATCAAACATACACTAGAATTAAACCCATTATTGATAAGGAAATTAAACTTTAAAGAAGTAACTTCTCCAGGATCACGCAGATCTAAGTACAAACTGTTACCCTATCATCAGGGAGGTTTTAGAGGGTTTTCTCAACAGGGCCACCCTGCCCTTAGGGCACAGGAAATATCTTCCCAGTGGGAGGAATAAAGAAGAATCTCACATAGCAAACTCTGGGTAAACACTCATGGCTTGAAGTGGGTGGCTAACAGGCACATGGGACAAAAATATACATCATTGATGTCCCACTATTAGGAGTTTTTAAAAACAAAATCCATTCCCTTCTAGGTAAAATTATAAGTAATTCCAATTCAACTATGTAAACAGGAGGAAACATCTAACACCTCTTCCTTATACACAGGAAAAGAAAGTTTGTTAAAATAGAACAAAGGAAATAAAGCAAGTATAAATAGCTCAGAGAGAATGTGGTTTTGTAGTAGGAACTTTCACTATTTTTCCTTCAATTTGTTGCATACACGTGTATACACACAGATTTATATATATAAAATATAAATAATATAATATATAGACATATATTACCTTAGGTAATATAGATTATATAATATATTACATTATAACACATATGTAATATGTATTATATATAAAATAGACATATATTATACATTACATATATCAGAATATATGTGTATATATTATATATCGCATATATATTACATAATATATAACATAATATTATGTAATATACATAATATCTAATGTATGTAATATACAGTATATGTATTATAATATATGCATATATTATAATACATATTATATATTATATGCATATAATACATATTACATATTATATGCATATATTATATGTATTATAATACATATTACATATTATATGCATATAATATATGCATATATTATAATACATATAATATATGCATATATTATAATACATATAATATATGCATATATTATAATACATATATTACATAATATGCGTATGGTACTTATGTATATAATATATACATAAAACATATAATACATACATGTAATACATATTACATAATACATAAATACATATTACATATTATATAACACATAATACATAATATTTATGTGTAATATATTATATGACATATATACATAATACATATATACATAATATATGACATATAATACACTATATATGTAATATAGTATATATTAATATATAATATGTAATATAGTATATATTACACATATTACATAATATATGTTACATATATACATCTGTGTATATACGTGTAGGAAAAATTTATTTTTCCTTCATTACATAATATATACATAAACATCATAGTATACATATAGTTTTGTTTTTTCTTGCTGACTCTAGCCATACAATTGCCAGGTGTTAATGCCAGACACTGAGCAAAGTGAGGAAAGAACATTTGCATCCAGTGCCTTTATACCGTTTTCCTAACAGTTTTTAAAGGCTGCATTACTCGGCAAGGGACAGAAAAGTCCTGCTGTGTGTCTTAATCTCTTTATGTTATATTCACATCTTGTTATTTGAGAATTATCTCTGAGCACTGAGACTAAGCAGAGCCTCATAAATATTAGTGCTTATATTGGCAGATATAAACTTTGGAACCCATAGTTTAAGAACTAGTTAACTGGTACAATTGACAGAAACATAATAAGACTATGAGTTAAAAGGCCTAGTTTCTAAACCTTGGAGTTGTGATACGACCTCAGGAAAAATCAACATTTCTCTGGGTCTTTTCTCACTTGCTAAATGGCATGTGAATGTTTACCGTGTTTTGGGCACCAGTCCCAGCATTTTGCATACATCAACTCATTACAATACCAAAACAGTACAATGAAGTAGGTATCACCACCCTCATTTGACAACTGCGGAAACTGAGGCACTGAGTAATACAGCTAGTATCAACTGGCAGAGCATGAATGTAACACAGTCCATCTGGGTCCAGAGCTCAGTCTCTTAATTAACCACGAGCACTGCTGGGTTAGAGGATTTCTGGGATTCCTTCCAGCACAAACCTTCTATGATTCTGAAATGCTAAGAATGAGCTGTGCTTAGTTTGTCACATTGATGCCAATTTCTTGAAGTTGCTCAATGACCTTCGCAAGTAACAAATCCTTAATCTTTATAAATACTGAAAGATTTAAAGCAGCTACCACAGACACTGATTACGGACACTCACTTTAATGAAAGGTCAACTTAAAATGAACTAGAAATCCATGTGGTGCTTGCAATGCTTCTTGTTTATCCAATTCTCAATTGATGTAGGAGAACTAAGTTAACTGAACTGAAAGGTGGAAGGAAGCAAGACAGAGAAATATTTTGCTTTTGGAATAACTGAGACTGGAAATTAACCACAGCCAGCTTCAAGGCTCACCAGCTGATCTCTACTCACTAATATTTCAGGTGGACCTCTCCCCACAGAGGACCCCAAAAGTACACCCACTACCCCACTCCCAGACAAGGCAAGGAAGGAAGGAGGGGTTGCAATGACATCTCCGAGCCACCAGAGAGCATATCTTCATCTGGGTTCAGAACATTTTACAAAACAGGTGAGTTGAAATTTGAGACTCTTCCAGGAGAGTATGAAAAAATCCACCCTAGTTCATGTGTGTTTCTTTTTCTCAAATCAGCAAATATGTCTCAGGCCTACGCTTTCTTTTCTTTCTTCTTTAAAAGTCCCAGTTTCTCCACAGTCCAACTCAACCTTCACCAAAATGAAGGAATGAAACTACCACTCTAGATCAGAGATTCTAGGATTCAACTATGCACAAAAATAGTTATGTGATTAAAATGCAGATTCCTGGCCTCCACACCTATAGATTATGGTTTGGTGTATCTGCTACAGGACTCAGGAATTTACATTTTTGACACACACACACACACACACACACACACACACACGGGCGCGCATGCGCACTCGTACACGCACCCACTACCACAATCACCTTCCCCCCACCACCTCTCTGACTGACACAGGTGGTTGGTAGACCATGTTTGAAAAACACTATTGCAGATGCTGTAAGAGGAAAGTTACATCTCTTTTAAATCACAGGCTAAATATTGTCTCCACACTCTTTTTTTGAGACGGAGTCTCGCTCTGTCGCCCAGGCTGGAGTGCAGTGGCGCGATCTCGTCTCACTGCAAGCTCCGCCTCCCGGGTTCACGCCATTCTCCTGCCTCAGCCTCCCGAGTAGCTGGCTACAGGCGCCCGCCCCCATGCCCGGCTAATTTTTTTCTATTTTTACTAGAGACGGGGTTTCACCGTGTTAGCCAGGATGGTCTTGATCTCCTGACCTCGTGATCCGCCCGCCTTGGCCTCCAAAAGTGCTGGGATTACAGGCGTGAGCCACCGCGCCCGGCCGTCTCCACACTCTTTAGGAACTAGAGGGTTTGCTCCGTGTCCCTTTTTCTTGTGCATCTGCCTGTGATTCCAGGTGCACTCTCTGCAAAACAGACTTCCCTGCTCGATCTGGTCACTGTTTTGGTCCTTACTAGGTAAGCTCTGTCTAGCTCTTCCTGTAAAAAGAAAACCTCTGCAGTAAAGTTCCCGACCGCTTCATGAACTCATTCCCAGAATCAAACATGAGCCTAGAGAGCATGAGAGCAGTAATTTCATTCACGAACTAGTAAGTAGCTCACCAGATGCTGGCTTCCTGTTAGGCACTCTGCAGCATCTAGTGCCTGTGGCAGTACAAGATGGACCTCTGAGTCCTCGTGGTCGGCCCCGGGCACTGCTTTCAAACCCATCATTCTATAGACAGGTGGGAAGGAGGACCTACCATACTCCAAGACCATGCCTACAGGGCGGGCAGTCTGTACACACAGGGCAAACGGTCTTGTAGCTACTGAAATAACACAATGCTGATGTACTGCTAATTCGATTACAGGAATGTATTATACCATTGTTAAAATGAACTTCTATAAAACACAATGATACTAAAAACCACGTTAAATCCTCTTACGTAAGAAACTCTTTTGATGGAACCCATCCTATGCGATCAGTCCCATAGTGACTGGGGTTTAAATTACAGGAATCCACAGGCCCAGGGTTTCTGATTACACTTGCGTGTGCTATGGAATGAAGGTACTGACAACCTACCTCCAAGTGCCAGGAGCAGCCTGGATGAGGCTCCCAGGGCTCCCAGGCCAGTCCTTACACCAGATCCTGCAAGCAGGCGCCGCCTAGAGCCTGTGAGAAACCAGGCCTCAGGCCAAACGCCATAGCCTCTCCTCTAACCTGATGTTAAAATGCAGAACACAACACCCTTGCACCTAAACACATTCCTGTGACAGCCACATTAGCACAGACTTTAACCATGACAACCCGAGAGACCATGTGTCAGCACACTGGCTTTCCTGAATCCACAGGTAGAAAGGATTTGGCACAGTGTGAGACAGAAAACACATGCTGCAAGGAAGTGACTAAAGGTCAGGATTGTGCTTACCTTTGAGGGAAAGGGGGTCATGACTGGGAATGGGCAGAGGGGGCTTCTAGAGGGCTAGCAAATGTCTGTTTCCTGACCCGGGTGGTGGTAACTTGTCTTCACTTTGTGATCATAAATTTATGTTTTATATTCTTTAAACTGTGCAACATTGTTTAAAGGCACCTGCAATATGACATTACTGCTAAACCAATACTCTAGTTTTTCCTCTTGGGCTCACACATCTCTAATGACCATGGGGCCAGTAAGACCACAAGCACGTGAGATGATCAGAACTCAGCAATGTTCCCACGGGTGGGCATACACCCCGTAGCAAAGTCATTTGTTTATAAAGCTCTCAAAGTTATGCAACTCAAATGTAGTGGTAGTTAATGTGGCACTTTATGAGCAAGAAAGAACATTCAAAAAATGAGAATTACCCACAGTTAATGGATTACAATAAAATAATGTTCTACTCATTGTCAAAATGCCATAGCGCAGCAGAAAATGAGACAATGGCAGATAATCAGATTATTTTTTATTTTTATTTTTATTTTTATTTATTTATTTTTTAAGGTTTTTTTCTTTTATTATTATACTTTAAGTTTTAGGGTACATGTGCACGTTGTGCAGGTTAGTTACATATGTATACATCAGATTATTTAAAAGGGCTACGTTCACACTGGATGAACTTGCCCTAGTGCCCTCTCTGGTCTTCATGTCTCTCCACCATTCTCAGCTGGCTGCAGGTTTTGCCCCTTTCCTGGCACCCACTTTCTCCAGCCCCATATTGTAAGTCATTTGAGGGTTGGGGGAAGGGTTAGCAGAAGTCACTTTCTTCTTTTCCTCAATGGACTTCAAACTTTTTTTATCCTCCAAATGTTTTCCTTTGTCAGTTTTTTATTAAACAAGCAAGATATTTACATATCATTGCCTACCTTTCTTTCTCTCTAGAGTGAGTTTTGAAGGCACACAAATTGTCTTACTTAACTCAGTATCCCTGGGCTTAGTACACAGTGTCTTATACCTAGCAGACACACAATAGGTCTTCAGAGAATGCACTAAAAAAATAAAAAATATATATTTTTATACAAAATCACATGTGTCATCTATACTGCCACTGAAGAACTTCCTGCTGCTGTAAAAAAGATGACAATGTAATCTACATCAGGGCAGTACTGACTTCTACTGTATCTGCTTGGAACAGAAAGTAAGCAGCACCCTTTGGGGTGGAGATTGGGAAAACATTTGTCAATGCCACCATTTATGTTACACAAAAGATACGTCTGGAAAGAAGTGGTTAAGGGCATGGGTTTGGAAGTCAAGCACAATAAGTTAAAATCTCAACTCTACCAAAAGTGTCCTGGATAAGCAACATATGCGCTCTGAACCCTTCATTTCTGCCACAAGCTGCCAATTCCTAGGAATGACATAGCTTCTGACTCCTTTGCCTCAAGTTGGCTTCAGATGCCTCCATCTTCTTCCTCTAGGAAGTCAACATAATAGTGTCCAGGGTCTGAGTTGCCTATGTTGGGGGTGAGTACTAGTGGAGGTTAGGGGGCAACCTCATCAGGGATGCTGAGAAGGCCATCACTTCCTCCATCCCCGGCACCCAGTGTGTGCCCGTGACAATCAGGTGCTCCCACTCAGGACCTGGAAGCTGGAGCAAGCAACATAAGGAGACAGAGACAGAGGAGAATATGGAGATAACCACACTTACAGTGTCTGAACAGTGCCATCAGGGTGTCCTCACAAGGTGACACCAGCACAATGGTAGCTCACTCTTCCTATGGTATGGTTTTTGTTGTGGTTCTGGCAACCTAGTATTCCTTTGATAACTGCTGGATATTCTTTCAATAACTGCTTTTTCTGCTTAAGTTCTCATTTGCAACCAAGAATACATGGATGGGGTGGGAAAGTTTTGACAACCTTTGGCTTTCATAAGTGCAGGAGATGACAAAAATAAAACATCAAAAGAAGTGAAGCCAGAGAAGTGGTAACTTAGAAAACAAAACTGAGCAAAGATTTATACTGCAAAAGTAAAATTCAATGAGTCTGCCCCACTCTTTTTTTTTAACCTTTAACCTTTGTGTTTGTTAAAGTATGAGGTATGTTTGCTGACAAACCTCCTTTGTCTGTGAAAACAGATGCTTTATTTGCCTGACACAGCAGAGGACACTAAAACCAGAAAACATATTGATTTTTACTTTACTCTGTTGACAGCTTCTTCTGTTTTTAAATTTCTCTCTGATTCTTGTATACTGGAAGGCTATGGGTTATTAAACCCCCTCACATTCAGTTTGGTTTAACAAATCTTTATTAAAGGACTACTTTATGCAAACACTATGGTATGCATTTATAGCTAAACTCATCACAAATGGAGACATTTCAACTCAAATTCAACTAGAAATTCTGTAATTAATGCTGGAAATTTTTTATCTTAAATAGAAAACAGCAACCATTTTGTGAGCATTCTGAGTTATACACAGTACAGTGGTCCCTCAGTATCCACCGGGGATTGGTTTCAGGACCCCTGGCAGACACAAAATCTACAAAGCTTAAGTCTCTGATGTAAAATGGTGAAGCATTTGCATATAACCTATGTGCATCCTCTTAAATATTTTCAGTCCTCTCTAGATTACTTATCAATCCTAACACAATGAAAATGCTTTGTAAATAGTTGTTATACTGGTTTTTGTTTTGTTTTGTTTTGTTTTGTTTTGTTGTTGTCGTCGTTGTTGTTGTTTTTGAGACAGAGTCTCACTCTGTTGCCTGGGCTGGAGTGCAGTGGCGCAATCTTGGCTCATTGCAATCTCCACCTCCAGGGTTCAAGCAATTCTCCTGCCTCGGCCTCCCAAGTAGCTGGGATTACAGGCACCCGCCACTACGCTCAGCTAATTTTTGTATTTTTACGAGAGACGGGGTTTCACCATGTTGGCCAGGCTGATCTCGAACTCCTGACCTCGTGATTCACCTGCCTTGGCCTCCCAAAGTGCTGGGATTACAGGTGTGAGCCATCGCACCCGGCCTATACTGTATTTTTTATTGTGGTATTGCTATCTTTATTGGGGATTTTTCCCCTGAATATTTTCAACCCGTAGCTGGTTGAATCCTCAGATGTGGAACCACAGATATGAAGGGCTGACTGTATATTCTAGTGGTGTAAAGCCAAGAAGTTCCTGGTGACCCATGAGCCAAATGCAACCCACAGACAGGTTTGGTTAACACACATGATGTGGGTGCTTTTTAAGATTTTTAATCAGTGAATTTAAAATCTGGATTTCCATGAAAATTGGAAGATCACCTCCCCACCCCCACTTGGGCTGCCACCTGGCAACGAGGAACAGGCTCCAAGCAGCAGCTGCTCCTATTATACGGGGCAGGCGGCTCTCCAGTGTGTCTGAGTGCCCAACCTCCACTGTTATCTAACATCCGACCCACTTTGCCAATTTATGTTACCTGCACGGTCCTGAGAGGCCTTAGAGCTTGGGATTCTTGTTTTAGACACATCGCAAAGTGAGCTTAACAAAATAAACATAGACACTCACATGCACACACTTATTTCAAATGCTTCAAGTTTCTTTTTCCACAGGGGGAAAAAGGGGGAAAAGATATCCCTTCCTGCTTCAATCAAACAATCCTTGGATTTCAGACTTTCCAGAAATATTAAATTTCTAAACCACTGTATTTCTTATTTCATCACTGTATTTTTCATTTAAACGTTTTTAGAAAATGACAAAATATTGTTTTGCCTCTCCATTTTATTCACTTGCCACCTTTAAGGTTGGGGGGGGTTGGGGACATTTGTCTAGTTCTCTAGAAAAAAAGCAGGTGGGATAAGAATTTCACAATTTTCTAAACACTTTTGCTTTGACCATCACATACCTAAAATATATCAAACATCGGAATCTTATAAACAAAAAGCATCTAGTACCATTTAAGAGCAATATTTTTAAACAGGTGCATGTATACATTTTTATTTCTTCCAAACTTTTTCTTCCTCCCAGTAAAAGAAGGAAGATAAATTTTCTCACTTTTTATTCTTACATAGCATCAAACAGAGCTTGAAAATAGCCACCAAAAAAAGCTTGGTAAATGCATGAATGCTTGGATGAAGGAAGAATGGAATGAAGGAATGAACACTTGAAAGAACAAAACAACATTATTTTTGAGCCAAAGGGAGCCACCAGCGTCCCTTGCTGTCTACCCTCCAGTTGCCTAAATTCCCTTCCTTCACTATGTCTAAGCCCATCCCTTCAGAATTCCCATCATTCCCATCCAATTCATCAGTTTTAGGTTCACCTTCCTAAACTGCCTTACTCTACTCAAAGTAAAGACTGAAGGCGGTGCTGTGGCTTGTGCCTATAGTTCCAGCTACTCAGGAGGCTGAGGCAGGAGGATCACTTGAGTCCAGGGTTCCAGAAGAGCCTGGGAAACACAGTGAGACCCCACCTCAAAAAAAAGTAAAGTTTGTTTTTTTAAAAGATAGTACACACAAATTATTTTTACAACACTGTAAACACTTTTCCCCTATATTAATGAAGGTAAGCAACCTACAGTACACCAACGTGTCATTTCTTTGTTGAAAAGAAGCAAGGAATGTAAGTGCTGTGAGGGCGCTTACAGACATAGTAAAGAGTGTGCAGCACTGTTCACAATAGCAAAGACTTGGAACCAACCCAAACGCCTATCAATGACAGGTTGGATAAAGAAAATGTGGCACATATACACCATAGAATACTATGCAGACATAAAAAAGGGTGAGTTCATGTCCTTTGTAGGGGCATGGATGAAGCTGGAAACCATAATTCTCAGCAAACTAACATAGGAACAGAAAACCAAACACCGCATATTCTCACTCATTCATAAGTGGGAATTGAACAATGCGAACACGTGGTCACAGGGAGGGGAACATCACACACTGGGGCCTGTCGGGGGGTGGGAGCCTAGGGGAGGGATAGCATTAGGAGAAATACCTAACGTAGATGACAGGTTGATGGGTGCAGCAAACCACCATGGCACGTGTATACCTATGTAACAAACCTGCACATTCTGCACATGTATCCCAGAACTTAAAGTATTAAAAAAAAAAAAAAAAAAAAAAAAAAAAAAAAAGAGTGGTTTAGACGTTCACTTTTTTGGAAAGGATGCCAGGGAATGGAGGAACCTGACATAGCAGAAAGAAGACTGGTTTTAGAGTTGGTAGAAAGTTCTTTCTATCCTTCCTGTATAAACCAGTTGTTAGGTTCTCTGGGTTAGGTAGAGACTCTGCAGTTTCTTCCCGTCAAAAATCTCTCCCATGGAAATGGTGCTCCACTGGCCTGGCTCAGCATGAGTAGGAGGTAGCAAACAGCTTTACTGGTCATTTGTCTGCTTTGGTTTAGTGCACTGTGGGGTAGATTTCTTATCAGAAAACAGGTATGTCATCTCCAGAAAGAAGAAAAAACATGGTAGCTCAATTTCCCCCAAACAAATAATTTTTAAAAATTTTTAAAGAAAAACAAAGTTTTTTCTACCAGGGAAGCAATAGCATGTGGTCATTAAAATCATGGACCTCAGAACTGAGGTCAGTGCTGATTCAGCCACTCCTATGCAAGCTGGATGGTAGCTTCCCCTCCTAAAGTCTTCATGTCCCCTCCAAAGAAGCTGGGGTGATCCCTCCCTTAGGAGGCTAGTGTAAGCCTGTAACAAGACCCCAAGACTGCATCTGGCACCTAGCAGGCCAGGGTGACAATAACTGTGGTTAATCTTCTCCCTTGCTCTTTTTCAAGGCCGCCTGCTGACCTTCTAGGAATTTATGGTTACATTTCTTAAAACCATTTTACATTAACAAAGCACTGCTAACTGTGGACCCTCCAAGGAAAAGATGTCATGAAAACTAATGGAAAGCTTTTCTAGGTTTCCCAGCTTCTTATTCCCCGAGCAAAATGCTGGAAAAATAGAAGGTATTAGCCTCATAGTCTTTACTAATTGAACCAGCCTTCCTTACTTGCAGAAAAAGCCACACGACAAGCATCTCAACGTCTTGGTCTCTCAATACCAAAGGTACTAAAGGATGAGGGCTCAATTATGCAAACATCACTGTGCTTAACAGAAATCCTCTTCCAGTAAATCCATTATTAATCCTCAGGTCAATCCTTACAATGTTAATGATTCAGAGGAAATGGGCATTCCTTGTAGACTTCAACTATTATGACATTTTAAAAAATAATCTTGAGAAAAATCAACATAATCTGGACCTTATGAGTATAGCTAGTGCCACCGCATTACACGTGAAATTCTTTTTAAAAATAAGAATAAAGACCCAATGAGTGAAATGAGAGACAGGCCCAATCAAGGTCTATGAGCCACTGCTCTGTACTCATGGTGCCCTATTAAGGTCCTAATAACATAGTATTGAGGGCCTTTTGATTCTCTGCTATTTAAAAAAAGGGTAGAGCCAGGTAAAGTGGCTCACACTTAACAATCTGAGCACTTTTGGAGCCCAAGGCAGGAGAATTGCTTAAGCCCAGGACTTTGAGACCAGCCTAGGCAACATAAAGATCCTGTTTCTACAAAAACTTTTTAAAAAACATTAGCCAGGCATGGTGGCATGTGCCTGTAATCCCAGCTACTCAGGAGGCTGAGGTGGGGGGATCACTTGAGCTCAGGCAGTCAAGGCTACAGAGAGCTATGATCACACCACTGCACTCCAGCCCGGTCATCAGACAACAGAGAGACCCTGTCTTTAAAAAATAAAATAATACATTTTTAAATAAAATAAATTAAAATTTATTAAATGGTAAAAGAAACTGATTCTACCCATGATCCTTCTGGATAAGCTAACTGCCAAGACAGTCTTTGCCTCTGGCAAGAATTTTACCAAGTCCAACTGCAAACACTTGTTATCCCTTGCTGACCAAAGTTCTAATCAAATTACTAGCAAGAAATAGAATAACCAATAGCTGCCTAATAAATTTTTTTTATAAACAAATACTTTTTCCTTTAGTGTCCATGAAGGAAAAGCAAACTTAAATAAGTAAAAAGATTAAGAAAACATATCTACATGAGGCTACTTTGCTATTGCCCAGGCAGCTCACATTCCCTCCCCTAGAAATGTCATGAACAGACCAATATCAATTTCAATAGTTAAGACTTTAAAGGAATGCAATGGTCATTAAGAAAAGACAAAGGCTGAAGACTCAGAAGGATATTAACTAAGGAAAGCAAATTGGAATCGGGATACAATTTAAGCAAAGCCTGGCACCTTTTCCATTTCCTGCAGTGAGTCCTGCTGTATCTGGGAGGTTGGCACACGGAGAGTGGCACCACATAGTGTCCAGCACATCACAATATTTGAGTATACTTACAGAATAATATAGTAATATATAATAGAATGATAATAACATCTGCTGTGTATTTAACGCATACTATGTGTCAGGCATGTACTTAAGCACTAGACATATCTAATGTGCATATATATACACATATATATGACAGATATAAAAATCTGTGTATTTATGTGGGTATAAAACCAATATTTATATGTAGAAATCTTATGAATGTGTAAATACACACATAAGTATACGCACACATACATATAATCTTATTTAATCCTTAAAATCACTCCGAGGCAAATGGCATCCTCATTTTGCAGGTAAGAAAAATAGGAGTTTAGAAGGTTAAGTAACTTTGATACGGTCACAGTCACAGCAATTGCACCTAGATCTGTCCCATCTGTTTCAGAACCTGGGCTCTTACACATCACCAAAGAAGGTTCTAACGACAACTGAAGACCAACAAAGGAAAATGAGAGAGAATCTACCACCATGTATCTTGTAACAGTTCTGACAACAAGGTCAGCCACCTATCTCTTTAGCTAGGAAGAGAATTGCATCAGGTATTCTCTGGCCCCTGACCACACTGTGTTGTGTAAGTCCAGGACCCAGGACAAACGCCACCTCCTGCAGGGTTGTGTCCCTTCTTCTAGGCAAAATGAAGCAACTTCTGAAACTACCTGGAATTAGCTTTGTAACCAAGGATACTAGAGTACTGTAGAATACAAGGTAACCCAACCACCACAGGTTTTCCAGATAATTGGGGAATCAGAGTCTATGCGCCCTCCTTTTGTGAGGGGAAGGGTGGTAACGAGGTAAATCTCCACCTGCTGCTTGTTCTCTAACATTCTCATCCATTTGCCAACACCTAAAAAATTAACAATTCCTTGCCTGTGAAATGACAGAATTCACTGTTTCAAATGTGCTCTGCAGTGTTGTCAAGGTCTCTTCAGTTGTTATGGGACGGGAGGTAGGAGATGGGTTGGGGGAAGAAGGGAGAGAGAGAGGAGAGGGGTGATGGGAGGGACGCTTCCACCCCAGCAGCTACACAATCATCTGTTTTGTACACTGAGTTTTTGCATAAGAATGTATTTGAAGAACAGTTTTCATTTCTAAAACTATGACTTTATGACTTTGCCAAAATAAATAGAAAACACTGTACTGCAAAGATGCTTAGGTTGCTTGATTTTTTAAAAACCAAATACACATAAATTGTGAGTGCCTATCAGTTAGAAAAAGATCATTTTTGTATTTATATAGTAATGAAATAAATTATAGGACCTGTCTCATCTCCACCATTTAAAACAGAACACAAATCAGCTTTTTCAACACCAAGAGAGAACCCTCCAAAAGACCTAGCACCCCTAGACTAGCTTTCCTCTCAGAACTTTCTGTCCCTATTATCACTGTTGCACCAGGGTAAACATTCTATGTACCTTGAAAGTTTGGCCCAAATCACATGATCATCTCAATAGCTGCAGAAAAAGCATCTAACAAAATTCAACAGGATGTTTTAAATTTCACCATAAAAACTGTCAAATTAAGTATAACTTACCCCAACAAAATAAGGGTCATACATGAAAAGCCCATAGCTAACATCATACTCAATGGAGAAAAACTGAAAGCTTTTCCTCTAAGATCCGGAATACACAAGAATGCCCCACACTCACTACTTCTATTCAATATGGTACGAGACGTCCCAGCCAGAGCAATGAGGCAAGAAAAGATATAAAAAGTATCCAATGTAAAACTATCTGTTTGCATATAACATAATCTTATATGTAGAAAACCCTAAAGATCCTACCAAAAAACTGTTAGAATAAATGAATTCAATACAAAAACAATGAGTTGTGTTTCTGTACACCAACAAAACAATCCAAAAAGGAAACTAAGAACAACTCATTTACAGTAGCACCAAATAGAATAAAATACTTAGAAATAAACCTAACCTGGGAGGTAACATACTTGTACACAAAACTACAAAACTTTGCTCATAAATGTAAAGATTTCGTGTATTCATGGATAGGAAGAATTAATATTGCTAAAATGTCTATACTACCCAAAGCAATTTACAGTTTCAATGCAATCCTGATCAAATTCCCAAAGATCATTTTTTACAGGAATAGAAAAACAAAAATCCTAAAATTTGTATGAAACCACAAAAGGCCCCAAATAGTCAAAAGAATTTTAAGCAAGAAAAACAAAGAACAAAGCTGGAAATATCACACTTCCTGATCTCAAAATATATTATGAAGCTACAGTAATCAAAACATTATGGTACTGGCATAAACATACAGATCAATAGAACAGAATAAACAATGCAGAAACAAACCCATGTACATATAGCCAATTAATCTTCAAGAAAGGTGCCAAGAACACACAATGGGGCAAGGATAGTCTCTTCAATAAAGGGTTCTGGGAAAGATGGATATCTATATCCAAAAGAATGGAATTGAACCATGTCTTACATCATATACAAAAATTTACTCAAAATGGATTAAGGATTTGTACATAAGATCTGAAACTATACAATTCTTAGAAGAAAACACAGTGGGGAAGCTTCTTGATATTAGATTTGGCAATGATTCCTTGGATATAACACCAAAAGCACAGGTAAGAAAAGCAAAAATAGATATGGTATTATACAGCAAAGAAAAGAATCAATGGAGTGAAAAGGCAACCTATGGAATGGGGGAAATATTTGCAAACCTTATATCTGAAAAAAGATTAATATCTATTACATATAAAGAACTCCAAAAACTCAATAGCAATAAAAACAAATAACTCAATTTAAAAATGAGCATTGAACAGACATATCTCCAAAGAAGACATCCAAGTAGCCAAGAGGTTTATGATGAAATGCTCAACATCACTAATCATCAGGGAAATGCAAATCAAAACCACAATGAGATATCACCTCACACCTGTGAGAATGGCTATTATTTAAAAGACAAAAGATAACAAGTGCTAGTAAGGTCAGGGAGAAGTTGGAACCCTTGCACACTACTGGTGGGAATGTAAATTGCAACTGCTATAGAAAGCAAGACAGAAATTTCTCAAAAAGTTAAAAACTACCATATAACCCAGTGATCCCACTTGTGGGTATATATCCAAAAGAACTGAAATCAGGATCTTGAGGAGATACCTGCATGCTCACGTTTATCACAACATTATTCACAACAGCCATGATATGGAAACAACACAGATGTCCATCAACAGATGAATGGATAAAGAAAAATGTGGTACCGTAGGAAGATGTTGAATGTTCCCAACACAAAGAAATGACAAATGTTTCCGATGATGAATATGCTAATTACCCTGATCTGATCACAACACATCATACGTATTGAAATCTCACTATGTATCCCATAAGTACATGTAATTATTATATGTCAATTAAAAGAATAAACATTTTAAAAAGAAAATGTGGTATATATATATATACATACATAAAACGAAGTATTACTCAGCCTTAAAAAAGAGGAAAATTCGACCATGTGAAACAACATAGACATGGAAGACGTTATGTTAAGTGAAATAAGTCAGTCACAGAAGGACAAATACTACATGATTACCAGGGAACGGGGGTGGATATGGGCAGCTGTTGTTCTATAGATATGAAGTTACATACAAAACAAAATGAGTAAGTTCCATACATAGTACAACATAGTGTACAACAAAGTGCCTATAGTTAACAATAAGACATTATGCACTTAAAAATTTAAGAAGGTATATCTGGGCCAGGCACAGTGGCTCACGCCTATAATCCCAACGCTTTATAAGGCTATGGTGGGTGGATCACATGAGGCCAGGAGTTCGAGACCAGCCTAGGCAGCCTAGCAAGACCCCATCTCTATAAAATAAAAAAATTAGCCAGGCGTGGTGGTGCACACCTGTAGTAACTTGGGAAGCTGAGGCAGGAGGATCCCTTGACCCCAGGAGTTCCAGGCCGCAGTGAGCTGTGATGGTGCCACTGCATTCCAACCTGGGCGACAGTGAGATGCTGTTTCAAAAATAAATAAACTTTAAAAAGAGGGTATATCTCACATTAAGTGTTCTTACCCCCGTCACCCTCCTCCCCACACACAAAGGACACAGGAAACTTTTGGAGGTGATAGATACGTTCATTATCTCGACTGTGGTGGTGGTAATACAAGTGTATACATATGTCCAAACTCATCAAATTGTATACATTAATTATGTGAAGGTTTTTGTATACAAATTATATCTCAATAAGGCTAGGGAAAAAACAAAAGCAAGAAAGCTATGGCCCAAGCATAAATACATTTCCAATACCTTCTGAAAGGCTTTTTAAGTTCCACAGAAAATCAAAACAGAAATAAAGCAAAGAAGTACAACTGTTCATGTTAACACATGTTTCTGATCTTCCCAGAGCTGTTTTACTCCCAGAGCCCTAGCCCCATTCACATCCTGCCTGAGCTATGTCCACTACAGCACCAACCTCAGCGGCATCTGCCTTGCCTCTTCCTTTCCCTCTGGCATCACTTCCCATGTTAGAGAGAGTGGAACCTACAGACACTTTCCCAGCAAAAGTCAAGCAGGAGATGGGAACCACACCAACCACCTAACACTGTATTACTCGGCCCCAGCTTCTGATCCATGAGGTACCCACTGAGAAGACAGGTAATGGATGTGCTGAGGCAGCTCACCCTGCAGGTGAGACCCAACTTCTTTAAACACAATGGCCAGTTCATCCTCATTATAGACCCAACAGTAAATCTCTCAGAGAATGTCATAACTGTGACCTCCACACAGGCATCATATACTGAGGTCTGTTGTGAAAAGCCAGCAACCTCTGAAGCCCCTCATCGAGTACACTCATCTCAGAGTCACCCTTGTCCCCACTTTCCTCCCAGCAGCCACCACAGCTGCCACTGGAGGAGCACGCCCCTTTTGGCAGAATAGCCACATTCCATAAATGCCACCCTTTCTTCTCATCCCCCTCCAAAAGCAGGGGGAGTCCCATAATAGATAGAATATTTCATTCATGCTCTGTCTGAAGAACAATTTTTCCCATAGAAAAGCTGGGCACGTGAATTCTCAACCAGATGAGGGGCCTATTCATAACAATCTCAAATGACTAATGACAAAGCTGTTGTCTGTCTCATAATAGCTCACAAATTTTTTGAATCAGAAAATCATCTATGTCATAAGTGCAACCCTTCATTTCCTGAGAGCACTTTTGATGTCACCCATTGCACCACAATGTATATACATAAGCTTCTGCCAATAGAAGTGTGTTAAAGAATCCAAATTATAATTACCACATGCTAAGTGCCAACACCATGGTGGCAAAAGAAAAGAATGTGAAACAATGGTTGTCCTATGGGCAAATAATCTAAATCCACTTGGAAACTGTAAGTATTTGGCTCTTCCTTGGCTCTTTTATCCTGTCATCTATGAATACTGCATAGAGCTGGGACTTAAAGCCCTGGGAGTGAACTAGTTCTAGGCAAGATCAGAAACTGGTAGTATCTACAAAGAACAGTGATAGTTTTCCTTTTCATAAAAAAGGTTTAGTTTCTTTGGCTGGCCCTCAGAATTCAGAGGAGTCTTTTGGAAGACTCAGGCTGCTTCCGTTAAGCTAGGGGTAACTTGCTTGGGCTGGAGCTTTAAAAGTGCACTTGTGGCAGAGGCAACAACTGTGACGATCAACGGGGATGACACAGCTCAGGAAAACCCAATCTGGGTGATGGTCAGTTAATTTGTCATCTTCTGCATGGTTCCCTCTTAGCAATAAAAACCCTTGTCTATGTCTTTAATGGACATAGCTCCTACAGTTCATTTCACTACCATATACATTAGGAACAAGAAGACAGATTTGGAGAGCATGAAGAAGACATGAAACAAGTATAGAGAAAGGCAGGAGTAGCTAATTAAACAACAACAACAAAAGGTCCCTTTCCTAACGTGCAAGAATTCATCATTTATTTATATTTAGTCCTTTTAAGAAACCCAACAAACAACCAGGCATCTCTGCAGTACTGTCCTTCCTCTTAATTTTAATGCAACCTCAAAATAATATAAAAAATTACCCCTAGATTGTTTGTGGCTTTAATAACAAGAGAGAAAGGAACTTTCTATATTTAGGAAACCTCTGAATCTGATTTCCTCAAAGGTTCATAGAGTAATAACAGGCCAACGCTTTTAAGTGGAAAGCAATTTCTCTGTTTTGCACACAGCCCTGCACATCCAAGGGGAAGTATCTTGGGCAAGCTTCCATAGCAATCAGCATGAAAGCAGAGAGGCTTTCCTTTCCTTTCCTTTCCCAGTGGTGAAGTTACAGCTATTAAAGGGCTGCTACTGCACAGAGCTGCGAAGCTTGTGAAGGGGACTTCTGTTATCTAATCAGCGCCAGGGCCAGAAATGACCATCTTGGTTACTACACAATGACTAAGGCACTCATCTGAGGGGCTGTGTTCCAGTAAGCTAGAAGGAAGGACTGGTATTTGACAGAGGATACATCTAACGTTCAGAAAAGACAAGAAGCAACTGAGCTTATCACCTCAAGGAGCAGATCATGAAATAATCCAAGGTCAGTTAGCCTATAGTAAAAGAACCACTCTGCTCTCCTAAAACTGCTTAATTTTTGCAGAGACCTGCTATCAGAAAGGCTAACAATAGCTTTTTACCTGTTCTCTGATGGTCTGAGCTTGAATGCTTTGTTGAAGCATTTATGAGGGATCAAAACCACAAATACAGCCCCGCTCCCTTTGCGGTATTTATGTCCAGTCTCTTTAGCCTGCGGGAATGCCCTTTGTGGGTGGTCAAGGACAAATGGCACTAAAACCTATTAATTCAGCTTTTCATGTAAGAAGACTTAATGTGTCAGCTGCATTTTAATCTAAGGATTATATGCTTACCCTTGGAAAATTCTTTCAGGAACATCAATAAGGATTTTTTTTCTACAATTTTTATTTTTTATCACAAGGCCCAATTCTCATTTATAAATTTATTGGTATTTTAACACCTGAAATAAAAGCTCTTAGCTAAGAAAAAGAGGCAGCTGCTGCACAGTTAACAAGAAAGCCAAGATCTCTGCTGAGACCATCTAAATATATACCATGCTTTAAAAAATAATAGAACACCAAGCTAATGCTCACCACCACAGGTATGTGTCTGAACAAATGCCAGTGCTGCAAATTCTGACCTGGATTTTTTTTTAAGACTTCTATATTGATTTCCAGTTAAAGACAGTGGATGAACACACATATTCAGCTCCTCTCCCTCCTAAAACCCCAACACCACAAAATTATTTCTTTTTAAATGCATAAATCTACAAGGACAAAGATAATAGGACAAAGATTAAAATGTTAAGCTTTTTAAAGCTGGAAATCTGATAGATGACAGCAACTAACTTAGGCCCAAAGAAGCCAAATCTTCCAGTTTGTAAAGCCCCATTCTTAATCATGAATGGACATTCAAAGATCATAAAGAAAATATCTAACATGAAAGACAGAAACAGAGGAAAAAAGCAACTTGAAGGAAATAAAAATTATGCAAAAAAAGCTTAAAAAATTATCATTAACCTCCTCAGAGAACTAAAAGAAAATGCTGTCATGAAATAGTAGGATTCTATACAATAAAAGCAATCAGAGAATAAAAAAACTGTCAAAAAATTTTAAAAAAACATTATAACAAACATGAAAAATTGAATAGAAGGGTTAGAAGGTAAACGTAGGAAATATCCTAAGAATACAGCTAAAAAGCAGATGCGGAAAGCGGAAGAAAAGGTAAGGCTGTCATAAGACAGTAAGTCAATATCTAACAGAATTCCAGAAAGAAAGAACAGAGAGAACAGAGAAAACAGAGGGGGGAATTCAACAATGATACACTTCAAGAAAATTTCTAAAAATGAAGGATGCAAGTTTCCAAGAAATGAAAATAGACCCCACCAAGGAATATTATGAAATTTCAGAACACTGAAAATAAAGAAAAGAATGAAAAACCCGAGAGAAAAAAGTAAGAAAAATGAAGTCACCTACAAAGGACTGGGAGACAGTCTTAGCCTTCTCACAATCAACACTAGATACTAAAAGATAATGAGCAATGCCTTCACCATTCTGAAGCTCAGTGATTTCTAATCTAGAATTCTATCCCCAGCCACACTGTAAATTAAACGTGAATGTGACAGTCTCAGATATATAACAACTCAAAAGTCTTACCTCCCATATGAAATTTTCTAGGACACTTCCAGAAAATGTGCTCCTCCCAAATACGGGAGTAAACCAAGAAAGAAGAGAATATGCAATGAGGGAAACTGGGAATCCAATACATAGGCAAGATATAAGAAATGCCCAGAAAGGTGTTAAAGAGAGGATCCCAAGATGTGGTACACAGCAGGCCTAGAGAGCAAGTAGTCTGGACTGGAGCAAAGCGTAAGACTCCAGGTAAGATTTCTCCGAGATGTAATTGATAAGGTAGCTGATATGGCTTAAAATATTAAGAGGAAATTCACATAGAAGGCTGTTTATGGTTAAAGTAGTGGTAAGTGCATAGAAAAACTTTAAAAGACACAATTACTAAATCCAAGGAAAACACAATTTGTGTGTGTGCAGAAAATTTAAAGTAATCAAACTATACTATATTACCCAGCACATCTGTGAATCCTGTTTACACACTGTAAACACCAGATAAGAAATGGGGGAGGAGGAAGAGAAACAAGCATAACAGGCATAACAGGAACTTAAGTCCACAAGAGGCCTTGTAGAACTACGGAATCCTTTAAAAAACAAAGGTGTATGACTGCAATAAAAACAAAACCTACAATTTAAAAAGAGACGATGATTACAATCTATACCTAATATTTATTATACCATCTGACAACTTACAAATTACTTTCACAAGTGTCTAATGATTTAACATTTACCATAGCAAGTTAGGGACCACCCCCAAACCCCTCAACCCTCACTTATAGAGACAAGGGAATCACCTCAGGGAAATTAAGTAACTTGATCAAAGTGACAGAACATCAAGGTGGCAGACACAGGACTAGAAAGAGCGGGGCATGCACAGGAGTGTGGGATTTACAATATGGTTGATATTAATGACGTGAGTGGGCAACTATAGGGAGAGAGCCAAATTGAGTTTTGGAGTTCAGTGGCTCTCACACTTGAGCATGCCTAAGAATCACTTGGAGTTCCACCTAGACAAAGTATGCGAAGTAGTCAAGTTCATGAAAACAAAAAGTAGAATGGTTCCTACCAGGGGTTACAGGAGGGAGGGAAGGGGAGTTGTTTAATGGGTTTTCATGGGTATGAAGTTTCAGATTTGCAAGGTGAAAAAGTTCTGGAGATCTGTTGCACAACAATGTGAACGTGCTTAACACGAGTCAACCATACACTTAAAAACAGTAAAGAAGGCAAATTTTATGTTGTGTGTTTTTACTACAATATGTTTTATAAAAAAGAATCACCTGGAAGACTTGTTAAAACACTGATACCACACCCCACCCCCAGAGTTTCAATTCAGTAGGTCTGGGTGGGGCCTGAGAATTTCCTCTTCTAACAAGTTACCTGATACTGCCATCCCAGGGACCAAATTTTAAGAGCTATTGCTCTAGTTCAAAAATATTCTCGGTTCTGAATGCACAGCAACCTCCAATGAGACCCCAGACCAAGTAAATAAGTATGTAAGGAGTGGGGAGTTATGGAACTGCACATTCAGTGCTTTTAAAATCCCTCAGGGTGATTCTAATGTGCAGCCAGTGGTAGAGAATCTTACCTGGACACTGGCCACCCCAGTCGGCAGTACAGCGTCTGTGATGCTAAGAGCAGACTTGTGCCACTCAGCCATATCCTGAGGCTGCAGGTTATGCCTCAATTTCCTCATCTAGAGAATAACGATCACAGAGTTGTGGAGAATATGAAATAGGATAACCAACAAAATAACTCAGAGTGGTGCCTATCACATAATGAATAATAATGTTGTTGCTTTTGTTGCTGACATTACAGGAAATAAGGTTGACCTTGTTTTCTCAGATGTAAAATGGGGTCAGGTTAAAGGCAACGAAGGAACTATTAATATTCAATCCCTGACTATGCAGCAAGGCAAAAGACTCCTAAGGAGCTAAGAACAAAATAAATGGGATTACATCTAAGAACCTATTATAATTCCCACAAATATTTGGCAAACTTAGGGTCATTTTTCTAGAATAAGTAGCTAATCCCTTTACTCTCTGAATAGGTGTTGTTCTTTGGAATATAAACACCATTGTAAAGCCAGGTGTGGGAATCAATACTCAGACACCACATCCTCCATCTAAAGAAACAACAAAAACAATGTGATGTGTCCAGACAGAGGTAATGCAGGACTCACAGGTGAAGTTCTTGAAGACATCCACATGGTAAACAATTTCTTGTCAAAAGAAATTGAGAAAAAGACAAAGCCATGATCCATTTATGAAATATCTGAGACTCCCACATCCTAGGCACAGTGGCCGTCTGCAAGGAAACAGCAACCGCAGGGCAGAGCCTGTCCTGCAGTGAAGAAGCGGCTCTGGCCCTCCAGCAAGCTTTGTGAATGCTGAATGGCAAGCACCATTTTTCCTCAAAAGCACTGCAGAGAGCACCAAAATTGTGTTTTCTGCTAAGTTTTTCCTTGCTTTCATAGCTGCATAGCTTGCGAGCGTATCAGAGATTACTTACAAATACTTTAAGCTTCCAATGTCCTGAGTCCACAGTAAATAATACAAAGAAATCACTATTGTCCTCAGAGAGCAACAAGACCCTCCCTAGATGTCTGGGCCATACCAACATCTGAGTCTCGAGAAAAAATCTCCTTCATTAAGTCATTTGGATAATTTCCCCACAAAACATTCTCAACAACTGTGGGAAAATATTCCTAATGAGGAAAATGGCATCTATTTGCAGACAGAACTGGCTGGCGGTCGTGAGAGCAGCACTCTGCAGTGGTCCAAACCTCTCAGAGTCAGCAATTCTGTCCTCACACCACATTGAAGGGTTCAAGTCACTTCCTGACCATAAAAAGCTTTGTCTCCTCTGAAACTCAGAATACTGGATCTGATTAAACCATCAGCAAACATTTCCCAAGCAAGTGCCCACCCTGGATATGGCTGATTGTCCCAAGCACGTGCCCGGCAGGATGGAAAAATTTCTTCTTAGGAATGTTCCCTTAAATGTTTCTGGGGGCACCGTTCATGTGGGAAGCTAAAGACCAACGTTCAAGTGGAATATACGGAAACACTGCCTTTCTTGTACCACACAGGTACTTTAATCCAGGCCTACTTTCTAGTGCTTTTTCCCTCTCTGCTTCCTTGATTTATTACTAACCCAAATGCCCCACAATCATAACACAGAGGCAAGTGTGGGGACAGGGAAGAAGTCAGGTCCAAACCAGTGTCGACCCTTACAGGTCATGTGAGTCTGAACTTCCTTATCTGTCAAATGAAGAGGACACTTGCTCCCCTGCCAGCAGGACAGCTTTAAAGGTTGACAGTAATAACCAGGGATAGAGAGGCTAGCGTGCATGAGGCACTATTCTAAGTGCCCTGCAAATGTCCATTAATTCGATCCTTCTCAGAACTGTTTTAGGTAAATACCTTTATCCCCATTGCACATTTGAGAAAACTGAGATACAAAGAGGTTAAGTAATTGGTCAAAAGCTCATGCAAGCTAATAACTGAACCTAGTCTAGCCCCAGAATCCATGTTTTTAATCACTTCTTTATCCTGCCTCCCCAATATCTCCTAAAGGTCAAACAAGAATACATCTGAAAATGCTTTTCAAACCATTAAAACATACATTAATAATCATTATAATAATTAGTGTACCTCCCAGCACCCCCAATCCTCTTGGTAACTGCCCTGATTCACCCCTGGAGGGAACCATTCCCAGCTATCATCAGTTCATGCTTCACCTTCTGCAGAAGATGTGCTGACCTCAGGCCCTGGAGTGAAGCACATGATCTGGCTATCCAATCGGAATAGGCCAATATACCTGGCCACAGCCACTGGTCCGGCATGAGGCACATGACTCATCATGACCAGGAAGTTTGTTTGTAACTAAGCAACCCTGAAGCTGCTAGAAGTCTCCATTCAGAGCCCAAAAACATGTAGCCAAGATGAATCCTCATGACATCATTTTGATCCTTAGTCTAGCCCCTCCTGAAGGCAGATCCAGTCCTTCGATTTGCAATTACTTAAGGCCATAGACTTTTTCACTTGAGACAGTTTGAAATGAGTTTTCTGTCACTTGCAACCAAGGCACTCTGTTCTATCAACTAAATTTACCTATACTTTCAGTACTTTCTCCTCTCTAAAAATAAAACTTGAGGACTATTCAAGTGAATTTTAATTGGCTAGTCTTGACAAAGCAACACTTCTGAGGCTGGACTTCCTGACAAGATAACTCCACATTATGTAGAACAGACTTCATTTTTCCAATGCCACAGAACAAGGAATTTGGCCTATCAAAAAATTTGTTTCAGAAAATTTCATTTTTAATCAAAAGAACTAAGCCTACAGTTTCCAACTTTGTAAGAAAACAACTATGATATTTATTTTCTCAGCCTTCTCAATTCTTGTTTTTCCTCTAAACAACTATCCATATAGAATCACTAAAAAGAATATGACTGAATTCTTTAAAACATTTTAAACACAAAAAGTAGAAGACATAAATGGCTATAGATCATTTCTTCCTCCTAAAGAAGACTGGCTGGGCGCAGTGGCTCACACCTGTAATCCCAGCACTTTGGGAGGCCAATGGGGGAGGATCACGAGGTCAGGAGCTCAAGACCAGCCTGGCCAACATAGTGAAACCCTGTCTCTACTAAAAATACAAAAAATTAGCCAGGCATGGTGGCGGGTGCCTGTAATTCCAGCTACTCGGGAGGCTGAAGCAGGAGAATCACTTGAACCCGGGAGGCAGAGGTTGTAGTGAGCGGAGATCGTGCCACTGCACTCCAGCCTGGGTGACAGTGCGAGACTCCATCTCAAAAAAAAAAAAAAAAAAAAGATCAACTACACCTTAACTTTATTAATTTTGGCAACAAAACAAACCAGTTTGGAGTTTTCATCACATTCATTAAGCTATTTATTGTACCAGTTCACATTCCTTCCCTGTGGTTTCTTCAGAAGCCTAAGATTTCAGAGGAAAGCACTATGGGTCACCCAGATCACTGCCTCAAAAGGTGACAAATAGCATCCCATTTGATGTCTGATGGCTCCCAAATCCATGTGTAAGTATGACCAGGGCTTCCTGCATTTTCACATCTTTGAATTACTGCACATAGCTAAATAACTGCAACTATAACATCCAAACAAATTCCCACTTCCTGAAAGACCTCTCAGGCTGAAAGAAGGCAATGATGCAGACATCGTGGCTGAAGATGGTTCACTGATATGGTTTGACTTGCTTCCTTTACATTGGTCTGAGGACAGTGTAGGGGTGGTGAATGGGCAGTCACTCACAGCCCCAGTGTCCACCCATAATATATATACAAGCACATATGAAAATGCTACACAGGTGTAAAAGATGTTAAAAACAAGTTTCAAATTCCTTAATGTAAAAAAATACTTCTATAGTTTCTATTAAGAAGAAACAAACTTTTATGACTTTGATAAGCAAATAGATAAGCACACAAACAGAGATAGATTAATTTGTTATGCTGCATTCCAAACTTTATTATCCAAACTCTATTATCTTGGTTGGCTGTTGTTTCTATTGAGGTTTATTATTAAAGTAGCACAAGACTGACCATATGCTTGGCTTGCTTTAGTAAGCACTTCAAAACTCATCAGCCCTTCTCCAGACATGGCTACCTTCAAACAGTCTGGCATTACCACATGTAAACAATTAGGACATTTAAAACTACAGTAATTGTGCAAACATCACATTACATACTCCTCATTACGGAAGCAAAAAATCAAATTATGTAGGGTAAGTGTTTATCAAGTTTATAAAATTAATAAAGATAGCTGACATAATAGTTTTAAATTGAGGATTTTTAGTTCCACTTCCATATTATACTTTTTATTCTAAAAGCAGCTATGCTGAGACTAAGCCCCATGTGGTTGGTGCACACGGAAATGCGCTACCTGCATAACTAGAAGAGCTGACAGGGGATGCCCCTACACCACGATGTCATATTTTTGATTTATAGAAAGCACAATCATGGAATGGAATTTCAAATTCATAGGAGACTCTTTTACTATATTTGATCTTAGCCGAAAGGCCAAGAAGTGATAGAGGAGCCTCTTTTAAACTCCTCAAGACCAAGAACCATATCTGATTTTCACCATTTTATGCCTGAAATACAATAGACATTCTGTAAATACGTGTTGGATGAATACATGAATGAGAACATTAACACTAAATTTAATGGGCTCAGATTACTACATGACTACAGAGGTTATGATTACTATGTCCTTGCTTTTATGAAGTAAAGCAGGAGCTGGTGAACTTTTTTGTAAAGGGCTAAATGGTAAATATTTTAGGCTTTGTAGGCCATATGGTCACTGTTGCAACTACTCGACCCTCGTCTCTTTTGCAACTATTCAACTCTGCAGTTATAGCAAAATATGTAAACAAATGAGCATGACTTTTTGAATAAAACTTTATTTATAAAAACAGAATTTTTCCATAAAAACACCCAAATCCTCTGAGGAACACTTTCTTATTATATAATGATGACTCTACTCTCTAAAGTTTGGAAAATGGTGGACTTGCTAAATTGAGCTGGACAGAGTTTGTTGGGTTGATATTTGGGCAGAGGATATGCACTCGCTCTCCACCATGCCCATCAATCCTTATGAGCAACCCCATTCATTTCAGTCATGTTACCAGCCTGGCCCATGTAAGCCTCTGAATTTACATCCCTGAACTCTACAGAATAACTGGCTTCCAGGGATGTGGCCCACTGCCATACCTGTGAATTGATAACTATACTACAGGCTCCTCAAGGGCAAGCCCAAACGTTCAACTCTTTGCCCCTCACCTAACACTTAATATCAACACCTGATGAACTTTAAATATTCATCAATTGCCCGTTGTTTGACATGTTCTGCACAGTCTCCTTGGAGGGGCTGTAGAGAAAGTAATAATGGCAGAGAAGAGGACGTAGAAAACATGTGCCAGTAGGGAATGATGTGAGAAGGGACATGGTGAGTCACAGGAAGAGCAGCAGGAATCAGCACAGGACTGATGAAACCACACCCAATTCTCCCAAGTGTGTCTCAATCTTCTTGCTGCTGTCTGGATTCCTCCCTCATACCACAGCAGAAGCTGAGCACAACCTGGTACTACTTCCACTATAACCATGATGAGGAGAAAACCTTGTTTAATTCCCATTTCCTCTGGAGGGTGCCCCAGATGGGTAAACCCAAACAATTACCCACATCTAGTAAAATAAATAAATTGTTATGTTCTCCCACAATGGAATGCTCTAAAGAAATGAAAATGAGCAATCAATAACTAAACTATATGCAATAATATGCAGGAATCTAATATGTTGTTGAATGAGAGAAGCCAGACACAAAAGAGTAAAATCTGCATTATATATTACACACACACACAAAGAAAAGACAAATGCAAAACTAATTTATGCTCCTAGAAGTCAAGAGAGTAGTCATCCATGGAGCAAGGGTACAGTTGACCCTGGAACAACACCGGTTTGAACTGTAAGGGGCCACTTAAAGGCAGATTTTTTTCAATAAACACATTGGAAAATTTTTTGGAGATTTGCAACACTTTGAAAAAGCTCACAGATAAACCAAATAGCCTACAAATAGCAGAAAAAAAAATTAAGGAAATATGAGGTATGCTGTGAATGCATAAAATATATGTCATTGGCCGGGCGCGGCAGCTCACGCCTGTAATTCCACCACTTTGGGAGGCCAAGGCGGGTGGATCACGAGGTCAGGAGTTCGAGACCAGCCTGGCCAATATGGTGAAACCCTGTCTCTACTAAAAATACAAAAATTAGCCTGGCATGGTGGCACGCACCTGTAATCCCAGCTACTCGGGAGGAAGAATCGCTTGAACCCGGGAGGCGGAGGTTGCAGTGAGCCGAGATCATGCCACTGCACTCCAGCCTGGGCAACAGAGCAAGACTGCATCTCAAAATATATATGTATGTGTGTGTGCGTGTGTGTGTGTGTCGTTATGTAGTAAGTCAGTAAGGCTTCCAGTCAACAGTAGGCTATTACTAGTTACATTTTCAGGGAGACAAAATTATACTTGGATTTTCAACTGCACCCCTAATCCCCAAATTATTTAAGAGTCAACTGTAGTGTCTAAAAGGAAGCATGAGATTGTGTTAGTCATGCTCTATTTCTTAATCTGGGTGCTGGTTACATGGATGTGTTCAATCTGTGAAGTTATATTGAGCTATACACTTATAATATGTCTATTTTCCATATGTATCTTCTACTTCAGTAGAACGTTTTTTAAAATCACCATATCTCAGTGGTCTAGGACTAGACAGGACCCCATATGTCTTCCCTTCATTCATCCTTCAAAGCCCCCTTTGCCTCACGTGGAGTCCCACTCACTCCTCCTCATCTTTTCAAAGCATAACCATACAGAGGCCAAAGAATAAAAAAGCAAAACTCAATCATTCTGAGCTACCCGTGATTCCAGACACAACTCCTTCTGAATGCCAGTATCTTTTGAAGAACCTTTACTGCTATCACTGACCTTTTGTTCTAAATCAGAAATGAGAGTATAAGAAGCCACTGCTGCCCTAAATGGCTCACTTAAATAGACTTTCTTTAAAATATGCTCTAAATATGCAACCTTATAGACACAAATGTCTGTAAAACAATGCTTAGATACACAGGGACGACTTGAGGAAGATACCATAAACAAATAGTAACTGAGATTGGAAAGCAGAACAGTCGACAGCCATCTTGCAAGAACCACAGATAACTGATGGTGTAATTGGCTATAATGTGTAAAGATCTACAACTGTAATCATAGCTGAACATGTCTTTGAGATTTTAAGTAAAGTTTCAATGTAGGTAGTCAAATTATGAGGCTGGGAATCATTTTTAATCTCTCTAATGCTGATTTTAATACATTAACCTATATAACATCAACTTCACAGTACCAGTCATATTCTTTCCACATTCTCCTACAAGTTTAGGTTTAAAAAATCAGCTAAGACCTTTGATCACACCGGAGCACAGAGACTGATCTAATTTTTTTTTTTTTTTTTTTTTTTTTTTTTTTTTTTTTTGAGACAGGGTCCCACTCTGTCACCTAGACTGGAGTGCAGAGGCATGATCTCGGCTCACCGCAACCTCTGCCTCCCAGGCTCAAGTGATTCTCCTGCCTCAGCCTCCCGAGTAGCTGGGATTACTGGCACATGCCACTACCGCTCAGCTAACTTTTGTATTTTAGCAGAGACAGGGTTTCACTATGTTGGCCAGGCAGGTCTTAAACTCCTGACTTCAAATGATCCACCTGCCTCGGCCTCCCAAAGTGCTGGGATTACAGGCATGAGCCACCAGGCCCAGCCCTGGTCTATTTGTGAATCTTGATCAGGGAGAAGGTGAGGCTGGTGATCAGATCCACTGACCTAACCATGAAACATCAGCCATGGCGGGGACGGGTAGATTACATGAAGAAAGCACAGTAATTTCTCTCTTGGGGTATATGTACAGTACAAGTTCCATGCCTTTATATTCAGATTTTTCTCATATCAAATTCATATTACTTATCTGTTCATTAAAGAAATCACTCTCTCTCTCTCCGTGTGTGTGAGAGAGATAGACTGGGAGCCCAGCCTGGAGTACAGTGGCATAATCATAGCTTACTACACCCTCCAACTCCTGGGCTCAAGCGATCCTCCCACCTCAACCTCCCAAGTAGCTAGGACTACAGGCATGTGCCACCATGACTGGCTAAATTTTTAATTTTTTGTAGACAAGGTCTTGCTATTAAAAATGGTTTTGGGTTTTGTTTTTTGAGACAGGGTCTTGTCTGTCACCCAGGCTGCAGTGCAGTAGCTCCATCACGGCTCACTACAGCCTCGACTTTGTGGGCTCAAGCGATCCTCCCACCTCAGACTGCTGAATAGCTGGGACCACAGGTGTGCACCACCACACCCAGCTAATTTTTTTGGTATTTTTTCTAGAGATGGGTCTCACCTTGTTGCCTAGGCTGATTTTGAAATCCTGGGCTCAAGCGATCCATTCCCCTCAGCCTCCCAAAGTGCCGGGATTACAGGTGTGAGCCAGCACGCCTGGCCTAAAAATGTTTTTAATCTGACTTTATTTCTATCAACAATGAAGGGAGCATAACTCAGTTACACACTTCAGTACAAAACTATAAATTTAATTAAATGGTTCTGTGTCACGTAGTTCTAAAATGTCTTTCAGGGAAGAATATCCTTATTTGTAAGAGCTGCATCCCAAGAATTTAGGAAAAAATGTCATAATATCTGCAACTTCTACATGTTTCAGCTAAAAAATGTACAAACCTATACACACACCAAAAAATGTGGCAAAATGCTAATAACTGTTAAAGCTAAGGTGTAGATAGGCAGGAACTCATTGCACGTTCTCTTAACTCTCTTCAGTGTGGTTGAAAATGTTTTACAATAAAAAGCTGCACAGAAATATTTACTTACCTTTCAAATGATGGCTGTCTTCTTTCTCCTGATCAAAAATGAATGACTAAATATGCCCACGGGCCCATTCAGGGATCGTACATGCTGTCGTCACGCTGCAAGAATAAACAAAGCAACATGCGTGTTATCACCAAGAATTTTTACTCTTAATACTATTTCACTTGAGAACGTGTTCTTAATATATGATAAGCCTCTAAATTTAAATACTGCTACAACTTTTTAATGGGGAAAAAGTAAAAAAAGAAAAAAAATCCCATCACATATTGAATGTAGGGAACAACTATCAGCCCCACCCACTCTAGGAAATTTTGGAATAAAGGAATTCCTCTGTAAGTTTCTTTTTTTTTCCTCCAACTTTATTGAAGTATGATTGACAAATAAAAATTACATATATTTAAAGTGTACAAGGAGGCTTTTTATATATGTATACATTGTGAAATGATTGCCACAAACTACTTAACATATCTATCACCTCATACAATTCCTTTTTTTTTTGAGGAGTTCTCTGGTAAAAACAAGAAAAGTTGCTAGATACATTCTAAAAGAGCCTTACAGTGTAGTTACCATTTGTGTGTGTGTGGTGAGAACACATAAGGTCTACTGTCTTAGCAAATTCAAATATACATTATTATTCCCTATAGTCACCGTGCATTAGGTCTTCATCTTATAGCTGAAGGTTTGCCTCAGTTCCTGTCGAATCACAGCAATTTCAGGGCAGTGATGTAGCCCAAACATCCACTCTAACAAAAACTGGAGCTTCAATGACTTGAGCTTTACTCTGACCTTGGATTTCTGAGACCACACTTAGAAGGCATCCATGTACCCACCTAGAACCACACAGGAATTGCTGAACCTCCTCAAATGCTTTCCAGCAAAGGTATTCAGATCCAATCTACAGTACACTCAACTACAATACACACAAGTTTGCGGCAAAGTGGTATCGTGGCCTGAAAGTCATACTCCTATTGCCATGACGATACCTTCTGTTTTGGCATTACCCATCACATTTGATCACAGCCCTGTGAGGTAAGCAGGGTTTATGGATCCCATTTTCCAGAGAAGGCAGCTAAGCGTCAGAGATGATATCTGACAAGGATATTCAACTAGAAAGCACCAGAGATTAAACTCCTATTTGTCTTCTGACCCCAAGTCCTGGGCTTGTCTCACTATACAGATCACCTCCACCCTCCTGCTCCCGAACATGATGCCTTCCTTAAAACCAACCCCACAGCCAAATGGCCAAACAACACATCACACCAGGGAGGCAGCCGGGCACTGCAGTGTGCTCCCTGAAAGCATATATTCACAATCTTTCTTAATAGTACCATTAATACTATAATCATTATTACCAATTACTATAATTACTATTAGTAATTATACTTCTCTTGTAGACACAATAACCCTTAATGTATTTTTGTCATTTATATACATATATGCACTTTATTTTTTCCTTCTTCCTCAAAAGAGCACACTGTTCACTAACAGAAGGAAAACAAGCATCACGCTGCATCGCTGGCGATTTTTAACCTCGCCATAATGAAAGGCAGTTATATTTGCTGTTGAGGATTTTCCTTTCATTTTTATAAAACGCAAAATACACTAGAATATAATGCCACAGACACAGCTCCGCAAATAAAGATGGAAGCAGCATCAAAACTACAGTTGGGGAGAACGTGACATCTCTGCATGATGGCCCTACTTGGCGCTTCATCTGCTAATCACCAGAATTCTGTAGACACAGAGAGTTACCAGTATCAATGACTAACACGCGAAGTACTGGTGTACAAAAGCCTAAAGAAAGCCAGTCTGGAACCCCGTGCACCTGGCTCTCAGGCCTATCTCCTCCACTTTTTAGCTTCATTAAAAATGGAGAGAACCTCTTCCGGCTGCTTCCTCACCTGAGGGCTGCAACACCTGCTCACAAGGATGCTGGGATCCACAAAGGGGAGATGGTGCGACTCACTGCCTCACAACCCAGAACACTTAGACACCCACGAATACTCACTAAGAAGTTATGCCAAGAGCCAAACAAAGCTAAAGAAAAATAAACATGACATAGCTTCCAGAAACATCAATGTTACTCAAAGATTTTGGTGAGGGAAGGTTAAGCAAATGAATCAATAATTTAAAAGTTGTTAATATTAAAACAAGTATAAATTATGGATTAGAATGTAATCGTTGCATAGATTTTTAAGCTAAGGCCCCTGTCCTTGCTTGCCTAGGTCATTTTTGGCCATGCTCTTAGATGTGGGGGTGAGTAGCAAGGGGTGGACCCTTCTCTCCTTTTTCATTAAAGATGGTCTTGGGAAAAAGTATGGGGCTGAAACAGATTTGAATATCACAATGGCCCTTCATGTGGAGAATTCTCTTCAAAATCAAGAGTCTCAGATTGTTGCCAGATCTAGGTACACGTGGAATGAAGCCCAGGCACGTATCATCCCATCTCCCACCACAGATCCCGGCGCAAGTATTACTGAAGTTCCTTTCCTCATGGCCTTTCCCACCCACTCCCCTGCCTCAGGCACGTTCTTGTCAGGCAAGCTCAGGCCACTCAAATACTCAGCTACATCACTGACATTTCTTTAAACCCATACTAATTGGTAACACATTCAGTATCTATAAAACTTTTCATTTAAATGGATGGCTGCACTATTACTAAAGAAAAATGAGCTCGCCAATTTAGTTTGTCTCTAAAAAAATGTTTACTGTGAAATATACTATATTTAAAAGTGCGTTTAACTGTGGTAGCCAGCCTCCAAGATGGCCCGTGGTGATATCCGCCACCCAGTATTCATGCGCTTGTATAGTCCCGTCCCACTTGGAACAGGGCTGGCATGTGGGAACCACTACAATATTGCTGAAATGCTGGCGTGAGACTGCAAAAGTCCAAAGACTCCACCTTCCATCTCTGTTTTCGGAGGGAAGCTGGCTGTTCTGATATGAGGACACGCTCAAGAAGCTCTGCAGAGATACACGTGGGAAAGAACTGAGGCCTCTTGCCAAGAACCAGCAAGGAACTGAGGCCTCCTGGCAACAGCTATGTGAGTGAGCCATCTTGGAACCAGATCCTTCAGCCTCAGTCAAGCCTTCAAATAGATGGCAGCAGCTTCAGTTGACATCTTGACTGCAACCTCATGAGAGACTGCGAGTCAGAACCACCCTGCTTAGCTGCTCCCAAATTCCTGGCCTACTCATGGAATCTAAGTGAGATGACAAATGTGTATTATCGTTTTAAGGTGCTAAGTCTTGAGGTTTGTTATGCAGTGATAACTAACCTATCAACATATATAGGTGTAAAGAATAATAAAATAAATCGCATGTACCTAATACCAGTGTTTAGATTTTTTTTTCTTTTTTTGGAAGCCATGTGTGTGTGTGTCTTTCCTGATTGCATGTCTCCCAATCATCCTTCACCACCACTTCCACCACCAAGATTCACCACTAGCCTGAATTTTGAGTCAATCATTCCTTGGCTCCTCTTTATGGTTTTGTCACATATGTGCTATCAATATGTTGTTGTGATTTGCTGATTCTAAGCCTACTATGAATGAAACAATACTGTATGTGCTCTTCTAGACTTGCCTCTTAAGATTTTGAGATTCATCCCTGTTGACTCATGTGGCTTTAGTTCATTCATTTTGTCACCACGATACAGTTCTCATTGTGTGAACATACCCACAATTTACTGTTCTGTTCTACTGTTGGGGACCCTCTGGGGATTTTGCAATTTTCTGCTACTTTGAATAATGCTGCCATTTACATTCTACTGTGTGTCCTCTGGTACACACAGGCAAGAATTTCTCCAGGGTATATACCTAGGAGAGGAGAGCTGGACTACGGATTGCACGTGTTCAACTCCTCTAATGCCAAATTGTTTTCCAAAGTGGTTGTGTACAATTGACTCTTTAGCCGCCTTTCCAGTCTGTCTCCAAATAAGAGGCATGCTTGTTTTGCCAATTACCAGGAAAGCTTTCAACCAACAAAAGGGAAAGCTTTTCCTATTTGCAGCATCACTACTACAAATAAATAGTACTCCAAAGCAGTGACCTAGACAGCTGGAACATATTAGTCACACAACATCAGTACAGACTTCAGAATAATGATGCAAACCCAGCCAACACCACACACTGCCCGTGGGTATAAGTCAAATTTGATTTCTAGACATACAGTAAATTCAGAGGCTGTTTTCTTCCTGGTAGATTCACATACTATGGGCCCACCTGACTGGTATCTTCTTGAAGGAGAAAAAGAGTAATTCACATGCAACCCAGCCAAATTCAAGATTAAAACAGGAGAATCAAATAATTTCTGTGAAATAATGGAGTATCTATGTGTGTTTTTTTAAACAGGCAGCTGGTTAGGTTTTTTAATATTTTTACCTATAAAATTGTTATTTATTACACTTGATTTTATTTATAGTAATTCTACAAAAAATTCTCAATTATTTTCTCTATAAAAAGCTGTCCTTTATAGGTTTAGTTAATCCAGTTTCTTAGATGAAAATAGTAATTTTTACAATTTAATCTGCATTTCTAGGAAAAATGTGATAGCAAATGTTTTTATCAGCATGAAATATAAATAATGAAAAATTACCTCAATTTGAGTAGGAAGGAAAGAAGAAATGTTATCATAAATTTAAAAGAGACTCATATGTCATGGGAAGAAACAATGGCAGTAGATAATCAAAATAAATTCATTTCAACTCAACCTCCTGACAGTTCTCGTCTTTTTAAAATCATTTATCCGGACAAGGTAGAAACTGTTTATTCCCATCTTGTAGATGGAAGAAACTGAGGTACAGGAAGGAATTCAGTTATGCAGTCACACAGCTGATAAGTGGTAGAACAAGGATTTAAACCCAAGCAGTTTACTCCAGAGCCCATATTCTTAACCACCACTCTGGACAGCTTCTTCAGTCCCCCAAGACAAGTCAGAAGGCCCTGCAATGGTGATGATAGTAGCTACCAGTTAATAAGCATCTACAATGTCCTAAGCACTTATTAAGCACTCTACTGCATACTGCATTCTTTTTTTTTTTTTGAGATGGAGTCCCGCTCTGTTGCCCAGGCTGGAGTGCAGTAGCACGATCTCGGCTCACTGCCACCTCCACCTCCCAGGTTCAAGCAGTTCTCCTGTCTCAGCCTCGTGAGTTGCTGGGACTACAGGCGCACACCACCATGCCTGGCTAACTTTTTTGTGCTTTTAGTAGAGGCAGGGTTTCACTGCATTAGTCAGGCTGGTCTCAAACTCCTAACCTTAGGTAATCCACCAGCCTCAGCCTCCCAATGTGCTGGGATACAGGCATGAGCCACCATGCCCAGCCTACTGTGTTATTTCTAATTCTCTCCACATCTCTACCGGGTATGTATTATTCCCATTTTATAGGTGAAGAATCACAGGCTCTGAGAGTTTAAGTAACTTGGCCAAAATCACATAGGCAGTAAAATAAAATGGTGGAGACACCACTTGAACCTATTGTTGACTTCAAAGTTCATGCTGTTTCCACAGTGGGCCTTTTAGACAAAATAAAACCATCTAATTTCAGGGCTTGTGGTAGGCAAGTGTGACCTTAAGGTCCTGGAAACATTCCCCGTGAAGGAAACAGATGCCATATTGGGGGAAGGTATGCCAGTGTTCCTAGTGACAGTAGCTTTCATGCCCCCATCATAATGAGACTGAGGCAGAGTGGGTGCCGATAAGAGCAGAGGACTCAGTCAGAAGACGACTGGGTTCCACTGGGCAGGGCAACTGGCCTCTCAGGCACAATGTTTTCCTCTGCAAAATGTGGATATCTTTTATTTCAAAGGGCTGCTGTAAGGATTAGAGAGACTAACACCTGGCACACAGCAGGTATCAGATATATGCTTGGCAATGGCAAGATTAAGAGAAAACAAGCCCCAGCAATCTAGCAGGAAATAGCAGGGAGGTAATTTTAAACATATTCTTGCTTCCATATATAAAGCCTCACAAAATTCAAGATGGATGATTCAATAATTTTTAAAAGATCTTACTTGTATCACGATTTTTTTTTTTTTTTTTGAGACAAGAGTTTCGCTCTTGTTGCCCAGGCTGAAGTGCAATGGCACAATCTCAGCTCACCGCAACCTGCGCCTCCCTGGTTCAAGTGATTCCCCTGCCTCAGCCTCCCGAATAGCTGGGATTACAGGCATTCACCACAACACCCGGCTAATTTTTTGTATTTTCAGTAGAGACAGGGTTTCGCCATGTTGGCTAAGCTGGTCTTGAATTCCTGACCTCAGGTGATCTGCCCACCTCGGCCTCCCAAAGTGCTGGGCTTACAGGCGTGAGCCACCACGCCCAGCCCAATTTCTTTTTTACTAATATAATAGTTTCCACATTCTGGCCTACTGTAAGCACAATAACCTTGCTAACTAGATCAACCCTTTATGATATCATTTTTTACATAAACATTGGAGCTGGAATGGACTCAAAGTAAAACATTTGGCACATTTAACCTTTCTGTTACTGACTAGAAAAGTGGCCAGGGAGGGAGAGAAACCACCTCAGGTCAGTATGAGGTGTTTGAAGAACACAGAAGCAGCTATTGCTAACATTTACTCAGAATACATCATGAGCCAGATCTCCTGCTCAGCATGTTTCCTGCATTCTCTCTTAAAACCCCTCACTCAACAACCCTGAGAGAACATATCATAATACAGATCCCTATTTAACAGAAAAGGAAATTGATTCATACACTGACTTGCTTAAAGTCAGTGACTGCTAGTCCCACAGGACTAGCCGATGGGTACAACTGGCTCGTTGCACATGGTAGGCACTCAGTATGTTTTGAACATGGGGTCTTTATTTTCTCCACCACAAAAATAAAAAGCACTACTAATTCCACAAAGATTTTAAGGATAAAATGAGATTAGGTACACAAAGTCCCTGGCTCAGTGCTTTGACCTTGGCATATGCTGCGGTAGGTGAGCAACAATGCTGATATAAAAAGGCATAATAACCACCTGGAACAGCCTGGAACAGGGTTATGATAATGACAATGAGCATAACACATATCGTAATGGGCACAAGATGTATGAATGTCAAACAAACACATGAAAAGATGTTCAATATCATTAATCATTAGGGAAATGCAAATCAAAATCATCATGAAATACCATTACACACCTATTAGAATAGCTGAACTGCATAAACTGAAAATATTAAATCCCAGCAAAAATACAGGTCAACTAGGACTTTCATATTCTGCTGCTGGGAATGCAATGGGTGAATACGTATGCAAACCATGGCACATCCATACAATAGAATACTAGTTAGTAATAAAAAGGAACAAACCTTTGATACACACAATGTGGATGGATGTCAAATGCATTATGCTAAGTGAAAGCTAGTCTCAAAAAGTCTGTAGAATCCCACTTACATAATAGTCTTACAAAGAAAAAATTATAAAGGCAGAGAACAGATCAGTATTGCCAGGAGTTCAGGAGGAAAGAGGATTTAAACTACAAAAAGGCAGCACCAGAGAATTTGAAGGGTGAGGAAATTGTTCCGTATGCTGTTTGTAGTGGTGGTTGCGTGAATTAATGTCTGTGTTAAAATTCACAGAACTGGCCGGGCATGGTGGCTCACATCTGTAATCCCAGCACTTTGGGAGGCCGAGGCAGGTGGATCACCTGAGGTTGGGAGTTCGAGACCAGCCTGACCAACCTGGAGAAACCCTGTGTCTATTAAAAATACAAAATTAGCCAGGCTTGGTGGTGAATGCCTGTAATCCCAGCTACTCAGGAGGCTGAGGCAGGAGAATTGCTTGAACCCAGGAAGCGGAGGTTGCAGCGAGCCGAGATAGCACCACTGCACTCCAGCCTGGGCAACAAGAGTGAAACTCCGTCTCAAAAAAAAAAAAAAGAAAAAAAAATTCACAGAAGTTGCTACAGACTGAATGCTTGTGCTCCCCTCCCCCGCCCCGCCCCACAAAATTCATATGTTGAAACCCTAGTCCCCAGTGTGATGGTATTCAGAGAGGACTCCTTTGGGAAGGTCATGAGCAGGCAGCCCTCATGATGGGATTAGTGCCCTTATCAGAAGAGACAGGACAGAGAGAGATGACTTCTCTCTCTGGATGTGAGGATACAGTAAGAAGGCATCCATCTATGAAGCCCAAGAAGGGCCCTCACCAGAACCCAATCATGCTAGCTGGCACCCTCGGACTTCAAGTTTGCAGAACTCTGAGAAATAAATGGCTCTTGTTTAAGCTACCCAAGCTATGGTATTCTTGTTACAGCAGCCCAAACTAACTAGGACAGAACTATACACTTCCAAAAAGTGAATTTTACTGAATTTTAAGTTTTTAAAATTTAAAAATTACTAAAAAGTAGCATTTAAAAATCATAGAAATAACTGATAGGTCTTGGTGAATGGCTGGATATCTGACAGTTGTGGAGAAGGGGTGAAATGTGAGGGTCATATAGCTCTGAAGTTCCTTGCCAAGGGAACAATCATGGGACAGGAGACCATCAGGAGTCAGGGTATCAGAAATAAACAGAGGCTCTAAGAAGTACTGAGGGTCAAGGACCTTGGTTTCCAGACTGATTTCACCAAATGAGTGACTCCATGAAATTATGCAAGCCACATCACCGCCCAGAGCCTTAGTTTACCTACCTCTAAAATGAACAATGAAGCATGTGATCTTGAAGGTGTTTTCCTGCAACAAACATTCTAAAGTCAATTTTTCAAAAGCTATTGAGTCTAGGAAGACAGCAAAACAAATAAGGAGAAATACCCAGACAGGAAAAAAAAAATAGTATACATCTGCACAAATATCACCAGAGAATAAAATAAAGTGAAACCATCAACATGTCTGAATGGTAAAGTGAGGTGATGAAAGTAGCCAATAGCAAAGAAAAGATAAGAGACCCAGAATACCACTCCACTGTATAATGGAAGCCAAGAGAAGAGAGCTTTCACAGGGGCTGGGGACAAGAGAGCTGGAATAACTCAAGAATCAAATGCTGAAACAGACAAAAAGAATGAGGACTGATAAAACAACAAAACTATACAGATTTTCATGTGATCAACAGAGTGACTGCCAAAAAACAGTAACAAAAAAACAGTAACAAAAAAGCTCCCATCAAAAACTTGCATGTTGTCTGCATATCTTGGCTGTGTCCTAACTGCTTTTGCCCTTGCATTTTCAGTCTCACTCTGCCTTCTTCATCTTTGCTGCTAAGAATATAGAATTTAATAAAACATGTAGGAACAGTTTCCCTGCAACAGCCCACTTCAGAGGCTGTAATTTTCAAAATTTAGAAATTCCTGGAAATTAAGAATATGACTGTTAAGTGCTGGGAGCCTTTTTTTTTTTTTTTTTTTTTTTTTACTTGTCCTACTTAAGTTTATTCAAAGACTCCAGAATTCTAGGAGAGAAGAAACCATTGCATTAACAGAATGGGATGTATACTTAAGAAGTACTTAACGTTAACTTAAGAAGCACTAAGAATGCCTGTAATCCCAGGACTGTGGGAAGCCGAGGTGGGCAGATCACGAGGTCAAGAGTTCGAGACCAGCCTGGCCAACATAGTGAAACCCCGTCTCTATTAAAAATACAAAAATTAGCTGGGCATGGTGGCACGTGCCTATAATCCCAGCTACTCAAGAGGCTGAGGCAAGAGAATTGCTTGAACCCAGGAGTCAGAGGTTGCAGTGAGCCAAGATTGCACCACTGCACCCCAGCCTGGGTGACAGACCAAGACTCTGTCTCAGAAAAAATTTTAAAAAAGAAAGAAAGAAAGAAGTACTAAGATTTTATTATTGTCACTTAGTCTGTCAGGCAGGGAAACAGCTTGAAGTCAACAATATTCCCAAACTGACCAACTGAAATGTGACAAATCCTTCATCTCTATCCAGAGTGGGCCTCAGGACACTATTTCACATGCTTCAAGCTATTTCAGCCAAGTGACCCCAAGGCGGCATATAACTCTGAGCACTTAACCAGAACCAGAGGATTGGGGAAATTAACAGTTACAAAGAATGCCCACATGCAAAGTTAACACAGAGTAAACTTTTCAAACACAATTACTTTTGCCAACTTTTCTTTCTGATGATTACATGTAAAAACATCAATTTCATATAACCTGGTTCTGCTGGTTATGAAAGAGGAGGGAAAAGAGAAGGGCACTTGCTTGGGCTTGAAGTCTGGTTATACCACTACCAATTTACTAACTTTGAGCAAATGTATTTACTCCTTTTTATCTCCTATTCTGCATCTACAAAATGGGGACAATCACATTCTCCATCTAGCACTCAGGCTATTAGTGACACACCCAGATGAGATCATGTCTGTGGAAGCACTCAAGGAGAATGCAAATACAAATAGAAGGTGTTATTACTGCTATTCTATATGGGGGAAGGGGAATGAATATATTTTGAACACCCAATCACATCCCAGCTGCCTCTTTCAAGTCAACCATATGCTTCTCTCCCATCAACAGCTGGGCTGTTGAGCAGATGCCGAATTGATGGAGACAGAAAGGTGCTGAAAGAGAATGCTTCTGTTACCCAGCTTCAGTCCTCCTGGCTGGGTGAAGATAGAAAAGCCATTTCTTATCCATTTCTATTCCACTAACCTTTTTGAGAGTCTTCTATGTGTCAGACACCATGCTGGACACTAAGAACACGTTAATTTTTGACAAAACAGGCTGTGTTCTCAAGCACATCCACTCTGGAAACTGCTATGCAGAAATAGCCAAGAACCGAGTCTAGGAAGATGAGGACAAATCAGAGGAGAGAAGCAGGGGTGAGACAGTAGAGCAGCAAGGAACCACAAGGGACAGGAAGGCAGATGAGAGGGCATGACAATAAAAACCCATGTGTTCAACTAGGACTCTCAGGTCTTAACCCATGGGCCAAGGAACCACAGACACATTTTTAAGCAGGGACTAACATGATCATCCTTGCAGTTTAGAAAGAGGACTGTGACTACAGTTGGGAAAATGAAATGAAGAAGGGCAGCAAATGGGCAGCTGTAGCAGAAATCCAGGCACCAAGTGATAGGGGCTCAAGAATGAGCTAATAAAAAGAGGTAAAATGAACTTGCTTGGTGACTGGAAGGATGCAGGGGTAAGAGGAATTGTAGATGATTCCTTGGTTCTGTCTTGATGACTAAGAGGTTGTGGGACTTTTTCACAAGATACAGGAAGAAGTATGGATTTGGCAGGCAAGACAATTTCACATTTTACTTGTATCACTTGGTAAATGACCTCATGTAAAGGAAGTCACTTTGTACATTTGTGACCAACCAAAAAGTTTTAATTTTCTCATCATTTAGCTGCCTGTTTCAAATTTCCATAGACAAGAGGACCACTTAAGACAGAATGGAATGGCTAGGCAAGAACCCACTTCCACATTCTTAACCTCTTGTAGCCAAAGTGAGAACATACCTGACATGAGAACTGAAGCTCAGAAAGGTTAAGTGGCTTACCCTAGGCCTTGCAGCCAATAAAAGAGGAATTAAATTTTAATCCAAGATGGTCTGCTTCCACAGCATCAGCTCTTCTTCTAGCATGCTATTCTGCTCCATTAAGTAAGGGCCTAACACTACTCATCAGATGTAGTACAGGTTGGATACCCTCTTTCCAGAATGCTTGGAACCGGAAGTATTTTGGATTTCAGGAATTTTTCTGATTTTGGATTATTTGCATATACCTAATGAGATATTTTGGGAATGGGACCCAAGTCTACCCATTAAATTCATTTATGTCTCCTATCCACCTTCTACACATAGCCTGAAGGTAATTTTATATGCAATATTTTTAATAACATTGTGCATGCAACAAAGTTTTGACTGTGTTTTGACTGCAACCTATCACATGAGGTCAGGTGTGAAATTTTCCACTTGTGGAGTCATATTAGTGCTCAAAAAGTTTTGGATTTTGGAGCATTGCAGATTTGGGATTTTCAGATTTGGGATGCTCAACCAATACCTGTTCTCTGGACACTTTATTCTTCTCCTGATACTCGCCTCTGATAACAGAGTTCAGGTAACTCTGAATCACCTTGTTTTAATCTCTCCAAACACTGTTCCCACTGCTGAGCTGTCAATCAATGATCCTGTCAGCCTAGAAAGCCCTGCCCCATCTCTGCTTCTTCAAGTTCATTCCAATGCCTACTTCCAATAACCAGCCACTCTGTGGCTCTGCAAATGCAGGGAGAATGTTCTGCTTCCCACAGGAGCTACTTCTGAATTCACCTGTCCTACCTTATGTCATAGCATTTAAAGTTCTTTCAGGGTAGTCCTTATTTAACTCAGTCCTTATTTAACTAACACTTGTGTCACTGGCTGAACCAAGCATGATACTTCTCCCTGCTCAATATCTTTTTGTGTGTTATATCAGGGGAAGAAGGGAGAAGAAGGCTACTGGAGAAGATGCACAGTGTTTATTTGGAGCCTGCCTACTAAACACTTATCAGGCACTCTCCTAGGCATGAGAGGGCAATGACTGAGACAGCAAGGTCCCTGAACTTACACTGAAAATGTAATGTTTATTTTTCTAAATAAATAAATATACACACATACATGAAGCAAACACATCAAAAAGTTAACATTTGATAAAACTGGAAGCTGGATATATATGCATTTATTGTATTATTCTCAGTAGGTTCCTGAACATTTAAAATATTTTAACAATAAAAAAATTTGTAATGAGAAGAAAATAAACATAAAGCCTCTACTCTCTGTGGAAAGAACTGCTTTGTCAGACTAACTTATTTCCAAAGTGCCAGGATAGAGAAAATTTTACAGTGATCTATTTTGTTTTTAACATCATGCTCCACAGCAGACAAAACAATCAGGAGAAAAGGTGAAAATGAACGAGTTTAGACAATGGAATTCAATTCAGCAACACAATGAGGTTCTCAGCCAGTCTAGGCTGTCTTCATTTCCAACTCCTTATCCTCTGCAATGTTAAATGATAAAATAAAATACCAGAAAAACATAACCACATTCTAAAACCTTTTGCCTCTGAAGAGGAAGCCCTAATAATAACCACTACCATTTTATTCTACATCTACAGTGTGCTGGGGTCTTACAAACACGATCCCTTAACAAACCTGTAGGATGAGCTTTTTACAGATGAGGAAGTTAAGATTCAAACAACTTAAGTAATTTCCTCAACATCCATTGGTTCCATTGCTGGTGAGAGGCTGGAGCCCAGGCTGCGCACCACCAGGGCTGAACCGTGGGTAACAGAGCTAGCTTCCAAATCTCTCTCTGCCGAGAGTCATACACCTTGGTTTTGTTTTCATTTAACCATGATGCACACCTCTCACTATCTGATACTCCTTCTCTTACTTATTGTAAACTTCTGGGCTCCCACAAAGGAGTGGATCTTACAGAGAAAGCAGTCTCTAGTAGTAAATTCAGTAAATTTAAAAAACACACACACACAAAATCCAAGAAATCACAGTCTTGAGATACAGTATCAAAAACCATACCTCCAAATGGTAACTCAAGGCAACAAAAAAACTGAGGGGTAAAAAACTAAATTGCACAACACACTGCAGTCATCAAAGAAACACTGCATGCTTGTTTTAAATTGAACAGCCTTAACCTCTGAAGGGACCTTAATGTTGTAGTCAGCAACAAACCTGTGAAAAGAAAAAGAATTGGTAAAATCACTTTCTAATGTTATGTATCTTTAAACACTTGTGACTGTGAAGAGTGTACAAAATTTATCTTCCACATGTAGACAGAGGGGCAGGACAAGCTAGAGCATACATAAACAGGTTAAGATTTTATTATTTACTAAATTTTCAAAAATGTAGAATAACATTAAACTTGAAATATATGCCATTGTTTATTCTAGTAGGAGTTACATTAACCATTCTGGAAACAAAATATAGATCAGAAAATGAGAAAAGTCAGATTTAATCTAAACGTCAACATTTCTGACCCCTAGAGTTTATTCCTAAAATAGGGGCCTCAGTGCAAAAACGGCACTGTACACTTTCCTTTTCTATCACTTCCTCCTGCACAGTCTAAGCTCTGATGACAGCTCTCAGACAGTAAGGAAACTGCTGAGTCAAAACCACATAATCAGAGCCCTCCACCAGCTGGACCCTCATAAACCTGACACCCCACCCAAAAGAAAGCAAACTGGTCCCCCACATGAGCCTGCACGTAACAGGCTGCTCACCACCAGGGCTGAACCGTCGGTGAAATTTACATGTGCAACCCAAGCAGAGGTTCCAGGGACGGTGTCTAAAGAAGAACTATTAGGAAGATAAGAGAACCAGAACTGTAGAGAGCCACCAAAAATGCACAACATATAACAGACTCCAACAGCAAACAGGCAATTATTTGCCTAGACGTCTGATACAGTGCCAGGTTAGCTCACTACACTTGAAATTTTAACGGCACAAAAGAACCGCAATTATCTTTTTTCCCAGAGACACATTTCTTTGATTACATCTTGCATGCTGAAATAAAAAATTTATTCAAACAGTTTCACGGTTATTCTTTGGAATGGAGTATTTGACTGATTGCCAAATGTATAAATTATATGACTAAGTATTAAACATGTGTGTTTACTTTGTTCCAGAGGTCACCTATTTAAATCAAGGACTTAAAAAGTCCTTGATTGATCAACTCCACAAAAAAGAAGAAAGATTATTCATCCCTATAAATCTACACATACACCCATCAGTAAAAAGACCAAGATAGACTCCAAAAAATTGACTAAAAAGATCATACAAGAAATATAAATATAACACAATACACAATGCTGTCAGTAAACTCACTGATAAGCCTCCATCTTCAGATGGATCATGTGCCTTTAGAAAATGTGAGCAATGTAAACAAACAGATTTGACTGGCATTGTTTAAAACCACCAGTTAATCACATTTGATTTTTATCAGGCCTATAACGGTACAAAACATTTCACTTCTGTTACTACAAAGCTGGAAGCTAATTTCAATTTCCTACATCTCCACAAAAAAGCACCTACAGACATATCACTGCAAGATGCCCAGGCACCACAAAACCCCTGGACCACTGCATGGAGTCAGTGGGGAGCATACTGCTCTATATTCTCCATTGGGCCTCCCCTACCACCCAGATTTGGGAAAAATTACAAATTAAAATCAAGGGAGCTTGCTGTGCAAACACAGCCTGTAGCTCAGAACCTCAGCCCCACTTCCAAACAGAATGTCATCCATAAACAGAAATTCCAGAGCTGCCACAGTGAGACAGGCTCACAGAGAAGCATACCACTGAAATAAATCATATCTGCATATCCAGTGAGCATTTAACCAGCTCAGAGTGAACTAAGGAACCAAACACTACTGCCAGATTTTCCCTCCTAAGGTACTGACAAGTAAGAGCTATCAGAGCAAAAGATATGAAAACACCAGCTGTTTTCCAACAACCCTGACAGGCCTTGCTCAAGGTTGCTGCCAAGTTTGCTGGTGAGACTGCTCTGAAGTATTGTGAAACCACACTCTTGACCTCAGGCAGTACTAATACCTTCAACTAAACACTGTTCAAAGTGGTGGGTGTGTTTATAACTGTAAAGGCAGAATTTCCTTGACCACACAGTGATAAGGCACCCTCTAATAAAACTGATCACAAGAAGGCACATATTTTTATTTTCCTTTTTATTTATACAAATGTATAGGGTACATGTGCAATTTTGTTACATGCATAGATTGCATAGTGGTCAGGTCAGGGCTTTTAGGGTATCCATCCCTCAAATAATATACATCATACTCATTAACCAATTTCTCCTCATCCTCCCCACTTCAACCCCCTCACCCTTCTGAGTCTCCATTATCTATTGTTCCACTCTCTACATTCATGACAAGGAACATATTTTAAGAGACACCTTATTTTCTTTTTTTTAAAAAGAGTCTCTTGAAAGATGTTTGTCTTGAACAAATATTTGTACACCTGTGTTCACAGCAGCACTAACCACAACAGCAAAAGATAGAAGTAACCCATGTGTCCACTGACAGATGAATGGATAAACAAAATGTGGTATATCCATACCATGGAATATTAAAAAGGAAGGAAATTCTGACACATGCTACAATATGCGTGAACTCTGAAAACATTATGCTAAGTAAATCAAGCCAAATACTAAATAGTTCCACTTATATGAGGTACATAGTCAAATTCGCATATACAGAAAGTAGAACAGTGGTTTTCCAGGGGCTAGGGGTAAGAAACAATGGGAATGATTGTTTCATGGGCATAGAGTTTCAGCTTGGGATGAGGAAGTCATTCTGGAGATGGATGGTGGAGATGGCTGCACAACAATTTGAAGGTACTTAATGCCACTGAACTGTATACTTAAAAATTGTTAAAATGGTACATTTTGTGTATGTGTATTTTACTATAATCAAAAAAGATGTTTGTACTTGTTTAAAGTATAGATTTGGAATAGTAGAAATATTTTAAAACTATAAAAATACAACATATATTTCTATGCATATTTAAGAATCTACCAAAGTTGTCTTCAGCTTCCACACTTGGCGAAAATCTGACCTTCAGTCTCAGTCTGGAAAGCTAAAGAGCAGGATGCATTCTTCAAATGTCACTTCTGGCATCCTTGAACTGATGTATGATCAATGATTGCATCACCGTGTAAGTAAACATCACAACAGCATGACGTCAGTGATATGAACAAGGCATTATATTTGAATATCTGCTGTTAGTATCCAAAGACTCATTTTCAAATGTCGGTGAACATTCCAGATGTATCCTAGAATCTCCTGCATCCATCAGCAAACTATATGACACTCAAGATTTTGTCACATACTTACCAAAGATGTTCAAAGATGGAATGTCTGGTTATTATGTAACAAAGCTCAGCTCTAGCATTGTACTTTTTTTTTTTTTTTTTTGAAACAAGGTCTCACTCCGTCACCCAGGCTGAAGTGCAGTGCCATAATCACAGCTCGCTGCAGTCTCAACTTCTTGGGCTTAGGTGATCCTCCCACCTCAGCCTCCCAAGTAGCTGGGACTACAGATGCACACCACCACACCCAGGTAATTTTTTTTTTTTTTTTTTGGTAGAGATGTGGTTCTGCTATCTTGTCAAGGCTGGTCTCAAACTCCTGGGCTCAAACGATCCACCCACCTCGGCCTCCCAAAGTGCTAGGATTACATGTATGAGCCACTGTACCTGGCCTAGCATTGTACTTTGTGTATAACAGCACTGACATGGCAAGTCTACTAACAATATTAAAGAGCATGCTTACTAACAGTCAATGGTTGCTTGCAGGGAAAGCAGTCAATTGTTGAAAACTGAGGGTACCTTGAGAGGGCAAACATTTGTCACATATTACCTCTGCAAAGATTCTTCTGTCATTCTTCTCCAGGGAAGATATTGAAATTAGTGTGCAGGCAGTGAAAGCTAAGATGCAGATGGAGATTCCAAAACAGCTCTGTTATCTTGAAAGCCAATTTCATTTCTCTACAGCCACACTTTTAGAGCCAAAGCTTAAGGATGCATTTTTCTCTCAACTGGTTGTGTGAAGCAGCAAGTGAGTACAAAAATATCAGGGAAAAATGTGTAGAAGGACAACAATTTCACTTCTGCTTCTGAGATTATCCAGATATATTCTCCTTCAAACAGTGCACAAAGCTGGGGTTAGGAAATACTAAAATGAAACCACATCATCATTGCCAAGAAAATCTTCAGGTCCAGGAGTCACAGAGAAGACAAGTCAGTTATATGACAAAAGATTAATAAGTTGGAAAGAAACTACCACTCATATTGTATTACATGGACAGAGCCAGCAAAAATAATAATATAAAAACAAACTAAACAAATAAGTAAAGACCTTGCTCCTCCCTCCTCCAACTCAGATCAAAGTCAACATCCACCCAGTATCACAAACATTAACAGCACTGATCGTATATGCTAAGAAATCAAGTCCCTGTACCACAATGCCAAATTCTGACTATTTTAATAACAAAACTGTAATAATGTTTATAAAATGTCAAACTTGTAATTGTATCCCAGAAGTCCATTCTAAGACAGCAAGATTTAGCTTTGGCAATACTATTCCTTTCAGCATTCCACCTTTCAGCATTTGGTCAAAATGTGCATTTGGTGAACATCTAATATTTATAGAAAATAGATCAGAGGGATATACACCAAAATGATAACAGCAGTTATCTATGTGTAATAGGGTTATTACTATTATTTTAACTTATACATTTTCTAAATAAAGGAGGAAGAGCAAGAGGGGAAAGAGAAGGAAAAGGGTAAGAGGAGAAGAGGAGGAAGAGAAATAAGAAAAAGAAAAGTTGTCCTTGAAAGAAAACCCATCTGGCTAAAAGGCTAGTGCAGAGCAGCCTTGGGCAGTCAGCACAGGCTGTACACCACAAGATTTCAGGGGACGCTACTCAGTGCCCACTCCTCAAACACTGTGCTGAAGCCACCCCACCCTTACACCTCAGCCTCCCACAGTGCTGGGAGAGAAAAGAGGGTTTCAAGGAAGATAGTATTATCATCGAAATTTAATCAGTATGATATCTTTATTACTTAAAGCTTTTTAAAAAATCAGTAATTTCAAGTCAAAGATGTAGCCTAATAACAAGTACAGAGAAACACACCTGATATGACTATACAGGTGGCAAAATTGCCTGTGAAGGAGACATTCTTTTTGTAGTCTTCCTATGAATACAATCACCCCTCAGTAACTCAGGAGATTGGTTCCAGGACCTCCAGGGACACCAAATTCCGTGGATGCTCAAGTCCATCATATAAGATGGCATGATATTTGCATATAACCTACACAAATCCTCCTGTATCCTTTAAGTCATCTCTAGATAATGTATAATACACAATACAATGTAAATGCTGGGTAAATAGTTGTTATGCTATAATTTTTTGTTTTTTGTTTTTTTGACACAGGGTCTCACTCTGTCGCCCAGTTTGGAGTACAGTGGTGCAACCTCTGCTTACTGAAGCCTCAACCTCCCAGGCTCAAGAGATCCTACCACCTCAGTCTCCCTGGTGTCTGGGACTACAGGTGTATGCCACCACGTCTAATTTTTGTAGAGACAGATTTTGCCACATTGCCTAGGCTGGTCTCGAACTCCCAGACTCAAGTGATCCACCAGCCTCAGCCTCCCAAAGTGCTGGGATTACAGATATGAGCCACCATGCCTGGGGGTATTTTTTTATTGCATTGTTATTTTTTGGCTTTTTCCCCAAATATTTTCAATCTATGTGATTGAATCTGTGGTTGCAGAACCCATGGATTATTTACAGAATTTTTTAATGACAGAGTCAGTATGACCTGACTCTTGCCTTGGTAGACTAAGACCTGTTGAGGACATATCTGTCTAGTTCATCACTGTGTCACCAGTACTCCACAGGGTACCTGGCCCATAGTAGGGCCCAACCAGTACCTTCTCAATAGTTTTTTTTTTTTTTTTTTACAAAGGCATTACATACCTTTTTGCACATAACAATGCTTTCAGAACAACTTTCTTTATGACTATTCTCAAGAGTTACCTAGTATTCCATTGTGTGGATATACATAATTTGTTTAACCAATCCCCTATATTTTAATATTACATTTCCAACTTTTCACTATGATAAAGAGCTCTGGGATGAATAATGACCTTGATTATTTCTTAAAATAAGCCCCTAAAAGTAGAATTGCTGGGTCAAAGAGTGTGTGAGCATCTACGGTCTCACTCTTCAAAGCTACCCTCTAGACCCTTATCTTGAAGGCAGTAGTCATGAACTTTACTATTTAGGTAAGCTACTATGGACTTCTCAAGCAGAGCAATCTCCTAAAACAGGTGCCTTTGGCATCAGCAGCCAAAGCTCCAGACCTATCTTCGGGACCCATCAGACACAGAAATCTGAGAAGCAGCAACTGCTCCAAGGGGCCTCTGTGCTCCTCCCAATGGCTCAACCTCCTCTTCTTGCTCAGTGGAAGACAGAAGCACATTGTAGCATCATACGCACCTCCCCGCCTTTGCTTCTACTAAGTCAAATGGTCTTCCAGTGATGCCAGCGGTATCATTTTGTTTCCCGTCCCACCCGTAAGACACAGAAACGTCAAGCCGCACAGAACTACAACAAGGCTGTCAGTGTGTGTCTGCCTCACCCCCTTTTACCTAGTCACTTCCCATTAGTTCCTCTAAAAAGAGAAAGATAGAAATATGAAGGAACTTTCCATGGCATAATTTGCACTTTTTATCCACTTTCATAAAAAATGGGCCTTTTAAATACCTTCCTGGTGAATTTAATGAGAGTTTTAGATGCACTGGCCCCCAAAATACACTTAAATACATGGTGGCTTCAGGAAACCCATCCAGGGACCCCCAATAAGAACCTGTGGGCCACAGATAGGGCCTTGAAACGAATGAGCAAAATGAGGCTTGAGAAACTCCTGAGAGCGTTCTCACGATCCTGCCTGTTTCTAAAATCAAAGGGAGAGGGAAAGCCGGCCATGCTGAGGCCCCTATGGAAACCTGGAACACTGCCCAGCCAACTGCTTGGAACTTTGTAGAGCCTTTCAAAGTAACTCAGGTGTCACTACATGGACCACAGCAGTAAAGCAAATGTTAAATTACCAACCTTGTGAACAGGTGGCAGAGACATTCTGAGGCACAGGTGAGGTTTTGCCTCCTGACAACCCGACATGCTACATATTTGCTTATTTGATTATTGTCGGTCTGACCCTTACCAAGAAAACTCCATACGGGCTGAGACTTTGCTTTGTTCACACCTGTATCCTGGCCTCGTTCAAAGTCAAAGCTGCCAGTCTCCACAATTCTGAAGGCTCAGGCTAGAGATGGAGGCCATCTACAAAGGCTTCCACAAAAAGCAATGGCATACAGGGGACATTCTGTGTACTTGGGTCTGGGGGTGTATAGAGTGAACTAATAGCCAGGGGAATAATAGGGACAGGCTCTGGGATAAGATCAGGTAGAAACACAGAGGAAGGGACTATGCAGTCCACGTGGTGAAAATCTCGACAACACATGGCCAGAAAACTGGGTACAGATAGTGCCTGTGCAATAGCCCATCTCACTTATGGTCCATCTAGTCAAATGAATGGTCAACACGCCACCCAGGAGAGGAAAGGGAATCAACACGCACTCTCTCTTACAGGAAATCTCAGGGTCACCCTCTGCTGCCACATCCCAAGGCCACCTCAACAACTGCAGAATGCAACCCTGTACTACTGTGGACACACGCCAAGGGTATTCACACCACGACACTTGTGACATAGTGGTTATTATCCCCATTTCACATGAGAAAGCCACTGCCCCAAAACGATTTCAACCCAAGCCCACTGTTCTTCGTCACTCCTCAGCTGGCTTTCAAAATCAGGGCCCCTGGGTCCTTGCCTTCCCAGTTCCTGTTATCTAGAAGACCCTGGGTGTCCTGACATCTTACAAATGGCTCAGAAATTGCGTTACTACCTCACCAGTGTGCTTGGACAGCCAGCAGCATCTTTCCTCACTGCCCTCACCTACTCTGCCTCTGTCTCAGATGACCAGGACAGCCTGACTTGGGCTGAAGGCCGTGGGTCCTCTATACAGACTGTTTCTTTCACAATCCTCTTCTGGTCCCATGGCCTTTTCTCCAGCATCCCAAGCATCTCTGCTCTCCAGTCATCCTCCACCTGCCTGTGCACCTTCATCCCTGCCGCTGCCCCCTGCCTTTCCTCCACCCTTCCCTCTCCCCTCCTGGTTTCCTCAGGAGTAAAACATTCCTCTTCTCTGTTGGCCTCAGACACACTGGCACCCCCCATCCCCTTTTCCAACTCCTGCCTAAACTGTCAGCCTGTGTCTGTTAGGGGGAAAGAAGCTGTGGGTAAAGCCTGCCTTCCCACCCTATCTCCCTCCCAGTCCTGATTTCTCCTGCCTCTGCTGCTTTCACCCAGCCCCCTGCCAGTGGGGGTGGGTACCACTTCAGCTAGCCCTCCCCACCACTTCCTTAGGAGATAGTTTTCTTGAGGTTTGTTCTCTACCATCCTGCCCCAGGGCTTTTTTCTTCAATCCCTCCATCTCCATCTGTGACTATTGGGAACTCCCTTCCAAATTTAAGCATCTTCCACCTGCCAAGCTTAGCTGAGGATCCTCCACCCCTTAACCTGAGATTTGTTGTAACATCCCGTCTTCATGGATTCACATAGAATACCTGCATGAAACTTTTAGAAGACTGAACATCCACATTTTGCTCCCTTAATGGAGACAGCCTGCCAGAAGGAATATCCATTACAACCTGGGAAATGCAAACAGCTTATTGCTATTTCTATAAAGTGGTCTGGACATGAAATTAAATAGGACTGGGGAAGGTAGTGCTGAAATCAGCTTCTTTTGTTAATGAATAATAAGCAGCTGGCGAAAAGGAGGAGTGGAGGGGAGAAAAAAGAAAACAAGGAACTGGAACCACTGAAAACACAAATGAAAGGGGAATTTCACACTTAGCCAAAAATTCAGGGAAAATAAAATAAAACTTTGTTTTTAATAGAGTCTTTCTTTTAAAAGTTGATTTATCTTAAAGATAGAAAGTCGTTAATCTTCTCCAGGTTTTACATTCCTAGCAGATAGCTAACATTTAGCCACTTTGTTGTTTGTTGTTGTTGTTGTTGTTGTTGTTGTTCTGAGACACAGCCTCACTCTGTCGCCCAGGCTGGAGTTCAGTGGCGTGATCGCGGCTCACTGCAGCCTCTGCTTCGTGGATTCAAGCAATTCTCCTGCCTCGGGCTCCTGAGTAGCTAGGATTACAGGCGTGCGCCTCCATGCCAGGCTAATTCTTGTATTTTTAGTAGAGATGGGGTTTCAACATGCTGGCCAGGCTGATCTCGAATTCCTGACCTCATAGCCACGTTTTTTAAAAACAAAGAAAGTAAACTCTTAAGCACTCTTGTAACTCCCCAAGTAGTTTTGAAGTGCAGTCCCAGCTCTGATTCTCCCTTTGGGGGCTGACCACTTATAGCACACATCTTCCTAGGCTTGTCTCTGCTGTCAGGATTATGTCACTAAAAATGGAAACCTCGTGTGGCTTTCAACCCTAAAACAAAAGAAAATAAAAACCAAAAAAATGCCACTTCTGGCTCCATCTACACTGACCTATGGTATGGATTCCCTTCTGTGCACTCTGCTGACACAGGGAACCTGGGCAGGTGACCTCTGTCCAGTCATCCCACCCCTGACCCAGGGAGGCTAGGTGTGCAGCTTTGATACTGTACTCACTACTTGGTGATGACATCATCTGTGGACATGTCTGTCTCCCCACTGATCCCTCAAAGACCCAGACCCCATCGCACTCATCTCTGTATCTCAAAGCTCACCAGGGAAACTGGCCCATAGGGGATTCTCAACACATATTTACTGCCACTGTCAACCCTGAGTTATAAAAAGACCAGACTGGAGAGTGTCTCCACACCTGAACAGGCCTCTCTAGCCTCTTCAGTCGGCCCCTGGCAATCCCCCCATCCTCTCTGCCCTGCCACATTCCCTCACCAAGCAAACGAGCTGTTACAGGCTGACAGGGTCACAGGAGAGTCCTGATAACTAGCACAGAGAAAAATCTAAACCAGTGTTTCTTCCCAAATACAACTTACTTGTATTGTTCACCTCCGAGTTCTTTCTAAATCCTGAGTTCCTACAAAATATTTAAATTCTAAAAGGTTTTCGTCCCAAGGTTTTATATATGTAACATTTTTTCAAATAGGAAAAAATGTAGCCTGGATTGCAAGACAGAAAACTTCTGCTATAATAATAACTATTCATACTTCTTGAGAGCTTAATGTGTGTAGGTGCTGTACTAAGCTTGGTACACATTGTAGCTATGTGACCTCGTGGCAGCTGGAGGAAAGCTGTACAAAGCTCTTTTTTCCTACAAACACAGTTTTCTGCTATAATTAAACTAGGCAAATAAGATTATCTTCTGCCTCTCCACTGTCAGGTTATGTATCTCAATATACTTTTAATTTGTCTGTGCCTAAATTCCTCCATGGGGATAAGTGGTGAACAGGAAGTCTTTCTTTTTTTTTTTTGCCAATGGAAGGGGGAATGAAAAATAACAAAAATAAATGAGGCCATCTTCCTAAGATGGGATGTAATGATGGCACTCCAAGCTTCTAATGAGTGTTGACTTATATTTCCAAGTTTTCTCTCCACCTTGGGATCATCTCTCCTGAGCCATGCCAGAACCACTGGTGAGCAGGAAAAGCAAGTTTCTGCTCTGGACTGGCTCAGACACCCCTCTGATAAACAGGACCACATGAGTTCAGTTTTTATTTCATGAGGCGGAAGGCACTTCCAATGTCTAAATCTGAAATCATCCCACCTGACTGTAACTAGAAGTAGGAGCAGCTGGCTCCTCGCTGACGTGGGCACTGCTGATGGCAGTGGTTGGCAAAGAGTGGTCCCCAGACCAGCAGCATGACAGCATCCAGGAACACATTAGACATGTCAACTGCCCACTGCCACCTGCCCCAAGCTCTTTGCCTCAGAAACTCTGGCAGAGGTGGGTCCCAGCCCTGGGCGTTGTAAGCAGCCTTCAAGTGATTCTGATACACGCTGAAATCTGAGAGCCACTGGCTTCACCTGATAAACATCTGAGGTCATGGGAATGCCCTGCTGGGCTAACCTGTGTATTACAACGCTTTATATAAAGGTACTGGCTCTCCACCAACAGTACCTACTTCTGTTATTTCTGCCACCTGGCAAAGGCCCCAAACACTAAACTCCAGGGCATTCTTTTTCCTACTTTCTTGGGCAAATTACTTCTGCCCCACTCTCTTTGTCCTCAAAAAAGGTATGATGACAATATCCATTTCATTGGGTCAAGGACTTAGAAAGTGTCTGGCATGCAGTTAGCCATCAACAAGTGTGAATCCCTGTGATTCCGACATCTCTGCCAAAAGGTCTAATCAGAACTAGGAATATAGCAAAATAAAATTCGCTTCCTGAATGCTTACCACCTGACTTTTTCTCCCCACTCAATTCCAGAGCCCTGAGTGAGGACATCCAGGAATGACAGAGAATGCACCTGGCTCCACTGTCTTTCAGTATTTACTTGTTCAGTCTGCAACCTGAGCGCCCACTGAATGCCTGCCGACATGTGGAAAAAGCCCATTCTATAAATTTGTACAGCCTCCAACCAGGTCTTTCCGGACAAAAGCCATCCAATTCTGGGGCATAAAGCCTCACACACCTCAAGAGAGGTACAGGAGGAACGTGACGAATATTAACAAAAGTTGTCATAATAACAGCTAACATTTATGTTGTGGTTACCATGCCAGGCATTCAGTACCTTATAAATGTTAATATAGTCCCCACAATAACCCTGTAGGATGGCTGCTGTTATGACACCTACCAGAGAGTTGGGGAAACTGAGGTGCAGAAGGTTTGCATAACCTGCCTAAGGTCCCACAGCTTCTACACGATGAGGCTGAGATCCAAACCCAGGGTCCAGGGTCAGGGCTCTTCACCACTGTACTATAAGACAGAGAGCTATTGCTTATCTAGGCATCTTCTAACTATTTATCACCAATCCCACAGCACTGATTTTGAGATACTTATGTTTGGGCACAATATCCACTGTCATGGGATTCAATGCTGGGCCCTCAAGGCTCCCAACAGAAATGATAATTCTACTTGGTTTCTCCAGCGCCTTCTCCCCTCCCTAAACTAGTTCCACCCAAGCCAAATCAAAACTTCACAGAGCAGAATTTCTCTCCTCTCATAACTCCCCTGGCACTGCACCACTTCACCTCTAATTATATACCATCTGTCACATAGAGTTCTCTAATTGTTTCTTGCATATTAGCCTTTTCTTCCCCAGTCGACTGTAAAATTCTTTGGAAGTACCCATATTTTTTGTGAAACCCAACAAAACTAGGCAGAAACATGGGCTTGCAAATGTAGTCTTAGAGAGTGTTACACATTCATTGGCTAGCTAATTCACTTTGCTTTTCTGACTCTTCTTTATTATCAACCCTTAAAAACAGACAAAAGTATTAAGTTTACGAGATTTATTTTATTTATTTTTTGAAACAGGGTCTTGCTCTGTCATTCAGGCTGGAGTACAGTAGCGTGGTCACAGCTCATCACAGCCTCAACCTCCAGGCTCGAACAAGCCTCCCACATCAGCCCCCCCTGCCCCAAGTAGCTGGGACTACAGGTGAACACCACCACAACTGGCTAATTTTATGTATTTATTTATTTATTTATTTATTTAGTAGAGACAGGGACTCACCGTGTTGCCCAGACTGGCCTCAAACTTCTGGGCTCAAGTGATCCTCCCACCTCGGCCTCCCAAAGTGCTGGGATTACAGGTGTGAACTACCATACCCAGCCAGTTTATGCTATTTAAAACCAGCATTAGGGGAGGTATTCCACCAACATAACCTAAGCAACAACTCTGTTTCAAGATCTGTACTCCAAGCATCTCCTACAATATCTTTTAAACCCTTCAGCAGCCTCCATAAGGCGGAGGGGGGGGCGAGTGTTGTTATTCCAGTTTGAGGAAAGAGGAACCAGGGCCTACCAGGGGTGAGTAATTTCACCAATGTCATTACAGGCTGATAAATGAAGGAAGATTTTAAAAGATCTGTCCCAAAACACCTATTAGCCTCCCTCTAATGTGGAGACTAAGGTGCCAAGATTCAAATTATCCTCAAAGCAACCTTTATAAAAAATGTTATCATGACAGAAAATTTGAAACTCTATTAAAAAGTCATTTTTAAAAAGATGAAATGATGACCATGTTCATGGACAGAATTACAATAAGACAGAAAATCTTACAATATTAGACAGAAAAATCATATTATATATTCAATGCAATGCCCATCACACTTTCCTAACTTTGTTGAGAACTTAATAAGCATTCCAAAATGCATATGGAATTATAAAGATCCACAAATAACCAAGTCAAAGTATAAAGAAAAGTAGGGGCTCATTCTGCCATATAAAACACACTGCAATGCTATAATAAAAAAAAATTGGGGGGGCATAAAAACAAACAGATGACTGGTATCAGTATGTTGCAAGCAATGGGGACAATTTCAGTTTGGGGTGATAAAAAATGTTCTGGAAATGCATAGTGGTGACAACAATGTAAATGTACTTGATGCCACTGAATTATACACTTAAAATGGTTAAATGATAAATTTTATGTTATGTGTATTTTATCATAATTTAAAAAGATTTTTAAAAATCAGTATGTTGAATGAAAGGAACCAGACACAAAATGGTACTATACTGTATGGTCCATTTACATAAAATTCTAGAAAACACAAACTAAACTACAGTGACAGCATATCAGTGGTTGCTTAAGTCTGGGGACAAAGGGATTACAAAGGGGCCCAAGGGCAATTTTGGGGTGATGGAAATGCTCTGTATCTTCACTGTGATGGTTTCACAGGTATGTACATCTGTCAAAAGTAATCAAGCTGTATGCTTTGAATGGATTTAGTTTACCTATATAAGTTACAACTCTTCTTTTTATTTATGTATTTATTTATTTATGAGACAGGGTCTCACTCTGTCACCCAGGATGGAGTGCAGTGGTGCAATCTGGGCTCACTGCAAACTCCGCCTCCTGAGCTCAAGCAATCCTCCCACCTCAGTCTCCCGAGTAGCTAGGACTATACCAATTAGCCAGGCTAATTTTTGTATTTTTTGTTCAGACAGGGTTTTGACCAGGCTGTTCTCTGTTCTTGAATTCCTGGGCTCAAGCAATCCACCTGCTTCAGCCTCCCAAAATGCTGGGATTACAGGTGTGAGCCACTGCACCTGGCCCTGGCTTAATTTTTTTTTTTTTTTTTAGAGACAGGATCTCTCCATGTTGCCCAGGCTGGTCTTGAACTCCTGGACTCAAACAATCCTCCCACCTCAGTCTCCCAAAGTGCTGGGATTACAGGCATTGAGCCACCACGCTCAGCCTTAATAACTCTTAATAAAGTTGAAAAAGTAAACTAATGTGTGTCTGTGGGAACCTGAGTTATGATAAAAGTGGCTCCACAAAACTATATGAAGGAAAGAATACACTGTTTAATAGATGATTTAGGAAAACTGTCTCACAGAATGGAAAGGAAAAAAATAATGTGAGATTCCTTTGTTTTCCCATATATGAAGATGAACCTCAAATAGAATAAAGCCCTCAATGTGAAAGGTAAAACTGGAAAGCTGACAGAATACAGAATATCTTTGTAATCTTGGGGTAAGGAAAAATATCTTATACTCTTACAGTGCAACCTAAGGCAAAAATTAATGGACTGGGGCTATATCAAAACTAAAAATTTCTCAAAGTTACCATTGACAAAGTTGATAAACAGATGACAGGATGAGATTAACATCTAGAATATACCAAAAAAATCTGCAAATCACCACATTAGGAAAAGCAAGTATGGCTAGTCAAAGAAATTATAATCACTAACGAATATATTAAAAGAGTTCAAATTTACTAAGAAATCATATAAGTTCACAAAAAGAAAACCCAATGAGATCCCACTTTACAGCCACCAAACATTGGTAAAACTAGAAAGTTGGTTAATAACAAATTTGAGTAAGAACGTGGGGAATCAGGAACCCTTGTGCACTGATGTGGAACAGAAAGCAGCTGAGCAACTCTGGAGAGTAATTTAGCAGTGTTTAGTAAAAACAGGTATGTTTGTACACCATTACTCAGCCATCCCACTCCTAAGTACATACCCTTAGAGCAGCGGTTCTCAAACTTTCCCATGTATCAGAATCTCCAACCTGGGCATGCTGAAACACAGTTCAGGGTTTCTGATTCAGGAATTCTGGAATGTTAGGACCCAAGAATCTGTATTTCTAACAGTTCAGAGTTGATGCCGATGCTGCCAGGTGTGGACCATACTTTAAGAACCACTACCCTAGGGATATTCTCAACCAGATCATTAAGAAAATGCACACAGACCCAGCTACTCAGGAGGCTGAGGTAGGAGAGTCTCTTGAGCCTAAGAGGCAGAGGCTGCAGTGAGCCAAGATCATGCCACTGCACACCTGCCTGGGCGACAGACCGAGACTCTGTCTCAAAAAAAAGAAAAAAAAGAAAGAAAATGTATACAGGATGTTTGCTAGTGGTAGCAGGAGTGGAGGTGAGTTAAGCATCCATCATTAGGGAAATGGGTAAGTAAAAGTAGGAGACACATAAAAGACCAGCCCCACAAAGCAGCAGTCAAGGCAACGCACTAGATAAACCTGCACTAACAAGGATCTCACAAATAAAATGTTAAGGTTCTTCTGACTTTTATGAATGCCTGCAAATTTCCATAATAAAAAGCTCTAATGTTGAATAAAAGAAGAATGAAATCTATAGCACAGAACCACTTATGTAAATCAAAAACAAACAAAGTAACTCAACATCTTTAACAAAATACATACATATGCAAGAACATATCCTGCACTGGAGAGAAGGCTCCTCTGGGGGAGAGGGGCCTGGGGGGTGGTGGGAGGGGAATGAAGGAGAAAAACGTAAAACAAGCAAGGGGCTTTTGCACAGTGAGAGGATCCTGTGCCAAGAACTGGAATGTGAGCTCAGCTCTCAGCATCAGGAGTCTAAAAGGTAAATCACCCAAATTATCTAAATCTCCACTCACCTGTCTGTACGTATAATGGTTGCTTCAGTTAAAGCCCTTGTGGCTTTACATCATTAAGGGAGTAGATCATCTTGTCACTGAGAGTGGAGGGGAATCTTTCTCAATACAAGCTTGGGGTGATTTCAGGCCCCCAAAATCAAACCTGCTACTGAGCCCTGGATTTTCCCTTTGACATATTAGTTTAAAAAGACACTGGTGCTCTTGGCTTTTGGCAGAGTGTGTGTGTCTCTTTCTCTGTGTCTTTCTCTTCGCTGTCTGTGTGAGTCTCTGTGTCTGTGGATCTGTGTGCGACTGTCTGTGTGTGATGTGTTTATCTGTGGAGATGGAGGACTGGGAGAACAGCAAACCATTCCAGCAGGGCCTGAGCCACACTTATTCATCAGCACCATTCAATGCAGCTTTACTGAATCCAGAAGTCAGTTATAAAACCAAGCTACCTTCCTGGGGCTCCGCCCACCCTTCTCTTTCCCTTTCTTCACTCTCTCCTCCCTGACATCCAATGCTGCCTCCCAACTCCCACATCCAAGTGGGCTGATCCAAAATAAGGTCCTCTTGTGACTGGGTAGCTTAATGGAGGTAACAACCTTTACAGGGATGCTCTTAGAGAGGAGAAATAGCCATTTATATTCCTGACCAAAAGCCTTTAATAGGAAAGCCAAAAATCTTGAAGACCAGCATGTCATAAAAGTTCCTCCAGAAGAGACTGTTATGGCTATAGCTACCATCCAAAAAAGGCATAGCCATCTATAACATGTTATGCCCCCACAAGGACACAAGAGCCACTGAATAGTTTGCCATATGAAGTGGTGGGAAAGTGTATATGGCAATCAAAAAATAAAAATCACCATTGATCAAATTTGTGTGAGAAAATGCAACAGATTCTTCTGACAAGATTGCTTTAAAAAGCAAGCTCATGCCAAGAAAATACATCTTTAGGAGAAGAAGAAATACCTAAACAATTGGAGGAAGGAACAGACAGTGATGGTAAAGAGCAGAATGAACTGGCAGCACACTCATGCCTCCCTCCTAAAGACCAGGGCATTGATCCCTGTGTGCAAACAATCCAGAATTTTTATTCCCAAAATACTCTTTCAGCTTTTCTATAGCAGCACTTTTCAGAGTTTTCCTGAAATGTTATGTATAAAATGAAGTCTTCTAAGTTAAAGCATTTGACATGCAACAGGAGCACTTTTTAGTTAAAAATAATAATAATAATAATACTGCTAGGTGCAGTGACTCACACCTGTAATCCCAGCACTTTGAGAGGCCAAGGCGAGAGGATTACTTGAGCCCAGGAGTTTGGGACCAGCCTGGGCAACATAACAAAACCCTATCTCTACAAAAAAAGTAGCTGGGCTTAGTGGTGCGTGCGTGTAGTCCCAGCTACTCAGGAGGCTGAGGTAAGAGAATCCCCTGAGCCTGGAGAGTTCAAAGCTACAGTGAGCCAAGATTGTACCACTGCACTCCATCCTGGGTGACAGAATAAAACCCTGTCTCAAAAGAAAAACAAACCAAAAAAAACTGATGGCTATACTTAGGAGTCAGGAGTCCGTTTGGTTTTCATGACGTATGTTAACAAAGCACACCATTTCTCTAGCTGAAATGTAGGATCTGCCCCAAGTTTGAAAATTAATAAATTTAACCAGAAAAGTAAAAGAATCAAGTTTTCAAGCTAAAATTGAATGTTTATGGTCAACCCAGCAATCATGTCTTATGAAAACATAAATATTCTTTAAATGTCAATGTGCAAAGGTATTGATGCATATATTTTACTCTAACCATATTAATACAGACTTAAAAATAGATGATAAACATGGTAAATACTGGTAAACTCTTCTGTTATGAAGAATTTTTAAAATTTCAGCTGCAGAGGCATGTATTGAATACAAGTTAGACACTGTGCAAGATGCTAGAAATCCTCCAATGAGTAAGATACTGGTTTAATAACCGTGTCCCTCTGATGTCAATTTAATACATCTCTGGAGTTAATGTCTTTTATTAAAAAGTTTCAGGAAATTTCAAATAGCTCACTATCATCACTGAAGAGTTGCAGAAATGTATCTTACTATTTTACTAAAAACATAAATTTCTATTCTGTGAAGCAGAAATGGAAGGAAAGGCCACTTCACTGTTTTTACATATCACTGTCACTTTCTGCAGAGTAACTACTTAAACTGCATGGCGGCAGCAGCCACCCCCCTGCTACCCAGCAGGTCACAGAGATGCAGAGACTCAAAAACATGCTATATATTGCTGTATATTTTAAGAGGCGCAGTAAGGAAACTCGAAATACCAGGGCCTCCAGAGCTAAACAGGAAGCAAGATAAGACAAGTGAGTTGCCACAGGCAGAAGGCAGCACCTGGAGGTTCCCCCAAAGCTGGCGCCTCCGACAGCAGGCACAGGCTGCTGCTTGCTTGCTTGCTTGCTTGCTTGCTTGCTTGCTTCTTTGCTTGGCCACGGCATGTCTTCAGAGCTGGAAGGCTGCCACCTGCTGAATCACCAAACATCCCTGGGCTTCCCTTGGAGCACTGACCAGACAGGCACCCATCCCCCGCAGCCTTCGCCCGTGGACGTTTCACACCCCGACCAATGAAACGCCCCGCCCTCTCCCCTTCTGCACAGGCCAAAACAGCCGCCAACCCCTTTCCATCTGGGCAGCTCTAGGCAACACCCATCGCGTTCCTACGTCACCAGTCCCACTCCTCTCCTTCGGCCCACTCAGTCCCCCCTGAATGTTTCAACCCCCAGTGCCAGGAAGCGTGGGGAGTTCACAGCACAGCACATCAGACATTCGCCACTTCCACATCCAGGGAGCCAACTAGAAACATCCCCAAACCTAAAAGCAAAATAACCTGTCCAAACAGCTTTAAAGGTCCAGGAAGGTAAATGTCAAGGGAGCTAAAATAGTCGACAGGCCCCAGAACATAGAAAATAAACTTCCCTTTCAGAAAGCAGCCTTCACTTGGTTTCGTAAGCGTGTACCGCTGAAGTCTGTACTGTTTGAAGGTGAAAAGAAACATCTGAGAAGCACCTGCCTGGATTCTCTTCGCTCCCTCCGGCCACGACAACCCTTATCCCGATTTCTACTTCGCGGCACCAAAGAGGAAAGCAGCATTCACCAGAACGCTCCAGGCTGAATCCGTTAGCTGGACTAGGGCACTCTATCCGGCCCACGGGAAGACGCCACAAGCCCGAGTTCGGGTTAAGACGGTGGGAGAGGCAGCCGCTGCTGCTGCTGTTTTGCCCTTGACACGTCGCTGGGGGATAGCGCAGACCCCCTATGTCACGGAAAAGCGGCGTCCTGGAGAGACTGTCCAGTGCTGGGCTGCGCCGATGCCCCTCCAGGCCTTGCCCCTAAACGTCCCCGCCCCGCGGGGGCAGCCCTGCGGGGTCTCAGAGCCGCCCGCGAGCCTGGCGGGCTGTTACGCCGCCTGGAGAGAAGGGGAGCGCTCCTCGGGGAGGGGGGTCCCACCTGTTTTGTCGTCAGGGGGCATCGAGGGGCTACGGTGGGGGGATCCCGAAATAGTGGGCGCCTGGCCGGCTGCGATCTGGCCCGAAGGTACCAACTGTCACACCGCCACCTAGGCTGTGGGGGTGGAGCCGTGATTGGAGTCGGCCCCTGGGGGGGGTCTCCGGACCCCAGGCGTGCTACTGCCCAAAGGCTCCCCGCCTCCCGATCGCCCCAATCCGACACCAGGCAGCCTTCCAGCCCGCACGCAGTAGCTCTGAAAAGGTGCCCACTGACGCCTCCTCCTTCCTCCCCGCCCCAACTTAGCCGGGGAGCCCCGCCGGCGGCCCGCCCCCTCCGAGCCCGGATCCCGGCCGCCGGACCTCCCCGCTGTGCCCACCCACGGGGAGCAGCAGCTCTGGAGGACTGCCCGCCAGGTACGCGCGCGGCACCGCGCGGGCTGCGCTCACGCCCCCTCGCCCCAGGGCAGCCCGCCCGCTGCTCCCCGGCATAAGGCCGGGCCCGCGAGACAGGTGTCCGATCGGCCCCCGCAACCGTGAGGCCGGCTGTCTGTCCCTGCCCCACGACTCACTTGCACTGGAGTCACGGCAGCCGCCGGAATTCCGCTCGCGGAGCCCCCTGCCGCGGAATGAAATCCGGGGCAGGGCAGCGTCGGGGCTCCGCACCCCAATCGCGCTCTCCGACCGCCTCCCTAGGCGCGAGGGGAGAGCAGTCAGCCCGGGCCGGTCCTTCTCACTCCCGACCTGCCCGCCGCCTGCCGCCCGCAGCCGCTGCCCCGCTGGTGCGAACGCTTTCGACTTGCCACCGCGAGCCTCCCGGGCTGCCGAGCATGCCCAGTCCGCTGCCCGAGCCGGCCCGGCTTCCCGCGCGACGCGACTCCGCTCCTCCGGGTGTTCACTGCGGCCGGGGGGGCGGGCCGGCCGGGCGGGGTCCGCGGGGGGCTCCTCCCGGGACCGAGCGGGACCCCGAACCAAGGGACAGTCGCAGTTTGGGCCCCTTGAATTTTACTTTCAAGTAATGGGAAACTGAGGAGGCGGGCGCTTTCCCCAGCGTTTTTAGGGGCCCACTAAGTAAGGCCTGGCGGGAGCCAGATTTTACAATCAGGGACGGTAAATCCCTTGGGGCAGGGCTGGAGACGGGAGCCGCTAGAGCTGGTCACAAAGCAGGGAACGCAAACTCAGCCTGCTGGAAGCCAGGCACCAGTTTGCGAACTACTACTGGATTCTTTTTCCGACCAAGCCCAAGGGCTGCGACACTTGGGATTAATGCCCAATGGATCATTCGTAGGAAACGGCCAACCTGACTATTCGGCCCATTTTCAAACCTCTAACCATAGACTCTCATCTTTCTCCCACAACAGAAAAAAAAAGCCTCGGGCGACGCCTGGGAGCGCGACGGAGGCGCAAGAGCCCTAACCGCGCGAGGTGAAAACTCCGACTGCGTCAGAGCCGCCCCGCCCCGCCTGGGCCCCACCTTCCGCCGCCCCTCCGAGCTGCGGCGAAGACCCGGAGAGCGGCTAGGCCGGGGTCGGAGCCCGCGCATGCCCAGTAGCCCCACCTGGTGCAAGTCGCCTGAAGGAAGGTTTTCCTCTGCTCCCCGAGCGGAGCCCCAGCGCCCAAGTTAGGATGGACAGCGGGGAGAGCTGGCCTTCCCGCCCCGATGCCCGCCGTCCCTGGCCGGCCCGCGCCGCACCTCGGTGGCCTAGAGGCAGCCCGAGGCCGTGCCTCCCGCGGGGTCGGGGACCTGGCGAGCGGGGGAAGGGGCGCGCGATGGGCCCGGCGTGACACGTGACTGTCCGCGGCGCTCCGGGCAGCCATCTTCCGCCCGGCCATCGGGCCGCGGGCGCTCGGAACCGACCTGGGAGCTGGCGGGACCGTCCTCCCCCGCCACGCCCTCCCATCGGGCTTTGGGCGCCGGACTCTGGCCACCGCTCGGCACCTGCCTTCGCCTCGCCTTGGGGTATAGGAGTCCTGTACCGACCCCTGGCTTGCCCAGAGGACAGGTTCTCGCCCGGGCCAGAAGCAAACTGCGGCGAAATCGAGACAACAGAACTCAGGTGGCGGAGGGTCCCCGCTTTTCCCCAGAGGCGGAAGTTGGCGAGGGGGTCCTCTTCCGTTATCCAGCGAGAGCGCTGCTCTGGCTGCCTCCCGGTTCTTACCTAGTCCCTGCAGAGGAGTGATGTACCGGCAGGGACATTGGACAGAGGCCGTGCTCTTCCCTGCAGCGCATACCCCGCGGCCCCTGCTGGTGGGCGGCTTCGATGGTGCTGATGTTCATAGTGAATATTTATTGAGCGCCTGCCTCGAGTCCCTTGGGTGTCCTGTTGTCTCGGGACCTGTCGCGTCACTATCACCATAGAATTTGTTAGAAATGCACGTTTTCGGCCCCACCTAGACCTACAGAACCAGAAACTGCGGGTGGAGTCCTGCAATATGATTAACAAAGCCCTCCGGGTAGTTGTCATGGACGCCTCTATATTTCAGCTAAGCAGTCCATTTTAATAAGCTAGGCAGTGAAAATTTCCATAGTTTTCCCCAAAGCACAGTGAGGAGTCAGGGATTCAAAATGAGGCAATCTGCCCCAATGCAGGCGTTTTATTGCACCCTCCACTCCTGGCTCCTCTGGTTTTTTCGCCCGTAAGACACAGTACTGCTCTTCTCAGGAAGATTAGGAAAGTACATTTGTCACATACGCTTGTCAAGCACGGCTTTAAAATAACAACTGAAATTCAGTTCAACTGCATGTTTTGAGTATCTATTGGGAGCAAGGCTCTGTGAAGTATAGTAGCCCTACTGGTTATGTTGATCAGTTTGCACCTAAAAGGTGAAAGGAAGGCTTGCTTTCTTGTGATGTAAATTTTTTCAAACTAAGGGAGTGCCAGAAAACTGCTGGCTGCTTTCTCTCCCGTGTTGGTTTCTCTCCAGTGCTATCCAGAATGTGCTGTAAGCTTTGGACTTCCTGAAACAAAGGTCCAAGTAAGCATCTGGTCTTTGATGTACTTTAAAATGCACCCCACCCCCACATGAAAGATAACTAAATTTTTCAAAATATTAATGCTTCTTGAATGTAAATCGTGTGTCTAGGGTACTGGCATAATTTTTTTTTCAAATTTTCTATATGTTTGAAATGTTTCATAATAAAATCCTTTTAAATTTTTTTCCATGTGTAATTTTAGGATGATATATATATATAGCACATGGAAAAAAGCAGGGCATAGAAGTATTTCCACTTTAATTTCAGTTTCATAAAATCAGAGAGAAAAAGTCATAGATATATACACCATACATAAAAAATAAAAGCGTAAATAAATACAGAAAGAAATCTAAAGAGAAATCACCATAGCAGTAAAAGTAAATTCTGTGTGAAGTGGTTATAAGAGACACTAAGAGTTGCCCCTCCTTGAAATTATATTTAGTTATGGTCCTTAAGTCACTATTATTTGTAACCAAAAAAAAAATTTGAATAAAAATAGTTCTCCCTCTTCAGTCCCTCCAATCCTAAAGAATTTTTATCAGTGCCCTTTCTTTTTCTTCAGAGTCACTCTGTCACCCAGGCTGGAGTGCAGTGGCACCATCACAGCTCCCTGCAGCCTTGACTTACAGGGCTCCAGTGATCCTCCACCCTCAGCCTCCTGAGTATCTGAGACCACAGGTGCAAGCCACCATGCCCAGGTAATTTTTTATTTTTGGCCAAGGCGGTTTCATCATGTTACCCAAACTGGCCTTGAACCCCTGAGCTCAAGTAATCCACAGGCCTCCGCTTCCCAAAGTGCTGAGATTACAAGCATGAGCCACTGTGCCTTGCTTACCAGTGTATTTCTTAGGAAAATTTTAATAAACATCATATTGTTGGATTGTAAAATTTTTGGATTCTCAAGTACTCAGAATGTTATGAATTACGTTGCTGTCAAGACAACTAGGAAACAAAAATGAATCACCTCCAAGTCACAATCTGTCATTAGAAATCTTGTTAAAAATAATACTAAGAGCAAATACTGAAGCAAATGCTTCACTTACCAAAACAGCTATTCTGAAGTAGGTGGTTTGGTTCCAAATGAATGACTTTTCTACCTTTAGAAGGTAAACTACCTGATTTAAAATGTGATTTTATTCAGTGGACCTTTCAGCAGTAGCCATCACTCACCATTGAGAAGGTGGGCTTCTCTCACCACCTTAATTTCTGTAGGTCTCTTTCACCCTCTAGCATACATCTTACTAAGGCATCTAAAGTACTTACTACTTCGTACTCATGGGATCCAATGATGCTCACATAATGTCATCAATAGAGTGGACTAGTGTGATGTTTTGTGGAATGTCAGAACAATCAAGATCACTTCAGACTATTATGGCAGTGAGCAAGAGAACTAATGGAGCCCGTGGCAACACTGGGAAGACATATTGTTGGCCCTGTTGGGTAACAGCAAATCACTTCTGATGGACCTTGCAAATTGGTATGGAGGAAAAGGCATTAGCCAGGTAAATAAGTGCATACCAAATGTCAGATCTGCCCCAGGTGCATACCAATGTGTTAATCTGCCCCAGTAAAGGTACTACTTCTGGGAGAGCAGCTGAAATTGGAGTCCCCATCTGATTACATTTATGACATTCCACAGTCATTCTTCAAGATCCATTTGTCTTCTGCACAGTCTAAACTGGGGAATTAAATGGGAGATACTATAGGTATCACTACCAACCACCTGTAGTCAAAGTTCAAATAGTGCTCTGGAAGCAAGCAGACTTTTGTTTCTATCCGTGGAAATTTGTCTCAATGGGATCCAGAGCCACGTAGCCTGAAAAACAGGAGCAAGACCTTAGGATCCCCTGCTTAGCCCTTTAAACTCTTCTGGCCAACCCGGGTTCCAAACCAAGGCTAACCAAAAAAGCTAGTCGAAGACAACAAAGGTCATTCCAAGTATTGGCCCCGAGGCTTAGATCTGATAATACTCAACATTCTGTGCTCATTCCTGTGTACCTGGCTAGGATTCCTGGCTTCAATAACTGCTTGGCTTCTATTCATTGACAAAAAACTTGGAATTTATTTGAAGATACCAGGGTAGATCAGGGATGCAGCTGAGCCTCGGGATGAGATGGAAACCAGGAACTGGAGTATTGAAAGGAACCCAGAAAGTCTGCCTCTGTCTCCTCTGCATTTCTATTTATTCTCTCCCTGTGCTTTCTGGCTTTTTTCCTTCAGTTCCATGAAACGACCACTTGAGAGCTCCCAAGTTTTTAATCTCTTCCAGAGAGTAACAAGAACAACCCTACCTATATTCATTAACCCTCTTGTCTAGTTGAATCCTATTTCCCCAGATTCCCACTGGCCACTTAATCTTACTAATATTTCAAGGTCCATCTCCAATTTCACCTTTTTTTGTATACAAATGTTCATAACAGCTTTATTTATAACAGCCCCAAACTGGAAACAACCCAAGTGTTCGTCGGTAGGTCAATGGACAAATCTGTTCAATGAAGTGGTACTCAGCAATGAAAAACACAAAAACAAAAACTCTTGACAAATGCTACCACATGGATGGATCTCAAAATAATTATACTGAGTAAAATAAGGCTGACCAAAAAACGGATACATATTGTATGATTCAATTTACATAGAATTCTAGGATATGCAAACTAATAATGGGGCAAAAGGGCACTTGGGGATGATGGGTCCGATTTTCACCTTGATCGCAGTGATAGTTTTACGCAGGGTATACATATGCCAACACACTGTACACTTTAGATATGTGCAGTTTATCAGCGGTCAAGTATACCTCAGTAAAGCTAAAATAAAAATATTAATGGGCTCCACATTCTGGAGACACTGGCAGTAGAACTATTATTTTCAGCTTGAAATATTAGCTACACTTTGGTAAAAATACTCTTGAATTTTATCTTCACAGTTGTAGCAAGGAAACCAAAAGGTATAAATATTCACTGATTGAAAAACAATGTCATAAAGTCATCCCAGTATCTGTGAGGAGTTGGTTCCAGGACCCCTGAGGACACCAAAATCCTCAGATGCTCAAGTCCCTGATAAAAAAATAAAAGGTACAGTATTTGCATATAACCTACCCATATCCTCCTGTAGACTTTAAATCATCACAAGATTACTTATATTACCCAATACAATGTAAATGCTGTGGGAATAGTTATACTGTATTATTTAGAGAATAATAAGAAAAACAGTCTGTACATGTTTGGTACAGATGCAGTTTTTTCTTAAAAATTGTTGATCAGCAGTTGGTTGAATCCACAGATGTGGAACCCACAAATACAGCAGGCTGACTGTATATACTAAGAAAAATTACAAAGTGAAAATGAGGAATTCTCATTCTGTAAATGAAACCAAATCTAACACATTTCTCAACAATGAATAAAACCACTTAAGAGTCAAATATTTGGTGTCTGACAGCCATCTCTCTCCTGCATGTTGCTGTGGTCTACAGCAGTGGTGCCCTCGGGTTCAAAAACCTGAACGGTGGTCTTCAGTTGTTCCCCAAGCTCCTCTATCAGAGGCCCAGACACTCCAAGAGGCCGGGAAGAGGCAAGTGGCTTTCCCTGACTGGCATCAGACTCCTGGATGGCTGTGTTTCTGCATACTCCACCATCAACAATCAGAAGGGCACTGCTTTCTTCAAGAAGGGGACCTTGCAAAGAACTGTCTCAGATGGACTATCTTTGAGTTCATCTTGTTCTGAATGCGAGTCTGAGTCTTCGTTTCCAGATGACACAGTGCTGTCTGAGTCCTCTGAATCACCTGCCTCAGAGCTGCAGCAAAGTTTCTGCTGCCCAGAAACTGAATGGGCTGCTTGTAATGCAGATTCTTCCTCCTGGACAAGAAGTGCTGCTGCTTCTAGTTCTTCCAGTTCTCACCCCAACTGGGCCTTTGTAAGGGAGACTTCCTTTAAGGCTTCTGCAAGAGCTGCCAACGTTTTGGATTTGACTTTCTGAATCCACACACAGTAGTCTGAGATGTAGAGATCATTCAATATGTATGCTGGGTCGTTTTCCTGAAAAAATTTGTGAATATCCAGGAGACACTTTAAAACTGCACTTTTACCTAGTTGCAGTATCTTTATAGTCTCCCCGTAGGCCTTCATCGCCAGTTTGAAATGGCGATAGAGCGGGTAACACAATACCCTTCTTCCAAAAGACACCATGATATCATGAACATTAGTCCAAGTCTCAAACCAGCATAGTATTGGACTCAGTTTCCTGATATTCCATGCAGATTCAACGTTCTTCTGTCCTTCAGTGACACGGGTTTCTTAGCAATATGCCAGAAGGATATCAATCGAACTGTAGCACACTTGACGACAGGCTCTGTTGTCTAGCAGATAAGATTTATCGACAAATTCTTGTAGCTGATATTTCTCTTCTTCAGAAAAAGACACTAATGCAGCATGATTTTCTTGCTTCTGACTCTTTTCCAAAAAGGCCGTCGTTTTTTAATATTTGTCAGTCCACCAAGGATTATACTTCAAAATCTGTTCAACTGCCTCATCTTCCAAAAAGTCAGCTAGATAATGATCAGGATCAAACTTGGCCAGCTCAGCGGCCAGGTGCTTTTGTTTTCGTTCTGCTGCAGGGGTGAAATCTGGATCCTTAATAACATCACTCAATTCATCCTGTAACTGCTGAAACACTCCTGATCGTAAGTTTCCAAACCCATAGTAGCATGAGGATTCAAAGCACTTTCTGTTACCTCTTCATAGGGTGTCTGCTCAATTTCCCAATCAAACTCTTCATCGTGAACTACTTCCTCAGGAATTTCAGAATCACCTATTGCTTCCACAAGTGGTTTTGCTGTCCCGGATTTTCCTGGTGCCAGAAGAGCAACACATGTTCAGCCCCTCAAAATGCTGGCCAGGGGTTTCTTTGGGCAGGCGAGTGGTAAAAATTCCTTTATCTGCATCATAGGACCCTTGCTCGCTTCCATATTCTACAATTCTTCCAGGAGGGGTTAATCTGAGAAAGTACGGCTTGGCATAGTAGTCTAGGCCGACCCCTCGAAGTAGACGTTGAACTCGGAGGCCGGGGCGTAGGGCACGCGGATGGCGATGGTCAGGAAATCCGGCTCCTGGCTGAGGCTGAACGCTGGGGTCAGCATCGCGGCACCAGACGCAGGGGCCAGCGCGGCTCGCCCTCACTGCCGCGGCGGTCCCACCAAGCAACTCTCTCCAATTTTACCTTTTTAAAATAAAAGATGTTTGGGCCGGGCGCAGTGGCTCACGCTTGTAATCCCAGCACTTTGGGAAGCCGAGGCGGGTGGATCCTCACCTGAGGTCAAGAGTTCGAGATCAGCCCCGCCAACATGGCGAAACTCCGTCTCTACTAAAAATACAAACATCAGCCGGGCGTGGTGGTGGGGGCCTGTAATCCCCGCTACTCGGGAGGCTGAGGCAGGAGAATCACTTGAACCCGGGAGGCAGAGGTTGCAATGAGCCGAGATCATGCCACTGTACTCCAGCCTGGACGACAGAGTGAGACTCTGTCTCAAAAAAAAAAAAAAAAAAAAAAAAAAAAATCTGTCTTCCAGGACACAGAAGCCTCCTATACACACATTTTGGCACTTGATTATGTCTTTTACAGTTCTTTGCATGTTTCTTGCAGGTAAGTCTTGATTCTTCAATTACATATTAAATTTCTATCAAGGATATATATCTAGCTTTCATCTTTCAGAGTACCTAGCATAGGACTTGGCACCAAGTAGCCCATAGTAAACAGTTATGCAACCATAATGTATGATTTTCTTTTCCACTTTTCACTGGTATGTTTTTGTTTAAAAAGGGTAAACCACCAGGGATGGAAATGTCCTTGCTATGTTATCCTTCTTCTCTAATTAGCAACCACCCTTCACAATCTGCCACATTACATTTTAAAAGGATTTTCAAATTAGACATTTATGCCTGGGCATTAACCAGGGACTGATGAATCAGTGCCATCAGCAGAACACTGCCCTGACTGGCAGACATGGCACCATTGTCAAGACTTGTAATTTACTCCTGGCTTTTCAAATAGTCAGTGTGTAACTCCAGGCAAGGTTTAATTATCTCCTGTTAAAATGGGAATAATATAACCCACCCCCACTTTGCTTCCCATGGGTATCATGAGAATTAATTAGTTATTGAATAAGAATATATGTCTATAAAATATTTTATAGTTCATTAGAGGTAAACATAAATGCAAACGTAAGATATTGTTCAATGTATTATGAATGTTCATTGTTGCTGTATTTAGTACAAAGTACATGTATTATATCAACAGTGGTAGTACACAAAATAATGAATACATGTTGGGTCAGCACCTCCTCCAATTACCACTTGCAAATAAGTCCTGGATGGCCAGAACTAATTGGAAGGTTGAGACAAAAATTACATCTCGCACACTAAAGAAGGGGAGATTGATATAGTGCGCTCACCTAAATTTCGTAGTGCCTGCATGAACTCTTCAAAAGCTTCAAATCTAGGCTAGGCTACAGGAAGAACAGCAGCAACTGAAGACTGGCACCTTTTCTGGAACCTCAGCAGCACCTTCCTTGTTTCGTAAGATTTCGAAGAAGCATATCAAAATTCTTCCACCCATTCCTTCACAGTATATTAGGAGAAAACATCTATCCTCCGTTGACACCTGGAAGAATGAGATTCCAACTCACTCCAGGACATGGCCAGAAAAATTCAACAAAAGATTTGCTAAATCCTCTGCACTATTATCTAGACCAGGATTTCTCAACCTCAGCTCTGTGGACATTTGGGCCAGATAATTCTTTGTTACCAGAGGCTGTCCTGTACATCATCAGGTGTTTAGCAGCATTCCTGGCCTCAACCAAATGGATGCCAGTAGCACCTCCCCCACCCACTTGTGACAGCCAAAGATATCTCCAGACATTGCCAAATGTCCCCTGTTATGGAGAATCATCCTCAGTTGAGAATCACTGGTTTAGGCAATGATCAAAGTGGGGTAACTAAATCAAAAGGCACTGCAATCTTAAGTTGATCAAGCATCCTTCTTTGAAATCACTCAGCACTTTCATATATTGCATTTATATCTTAGGTATTCACATTCTAACAATTCAGCCGATGTTTTTTGAGTTCGCAATGGACAAGGTACAAGATCAAGTAAGTAATTCTGTGTATCCATAAAACAGAAATGGATATGGTATGTCCCAGTTCTCCACAGTAGGCATTTATGTTATTCCCATCCCAATATTTAGCCCTGATCAGGGTTGTCAAACATTGCATGGGACATACTTATCCTAAAAAATTATTCATTATTTATCTGAAATTGAAATTTAACTGGATGTCCTATGTGTGTGCATGTGTATGTTTGTTTGTTTGTTTGTTTCTTTTTCTAAATCTGATTACCCTACCCTGACAGACTCAAGGTTTTTTCCCTGTTCCACAAACTTTATGACTTGACTTCATTAAAAATAATAAAGAGGAGTAACTGCAAAGGCTTTAAAAAATGCTGTTAGAATGAGTAGCACAACTGAATTTGAGGATACATTTTCTTTGAAAGATGTTTATTTTCCTACTGAAAATGGTGGCAAACTCCTTAGAACTCATTCAAAGCCTGATGGGATTCATTGCCTGATTTATTTAAAAACACTTCTGATGCTCACAGACTATTTATCATTTACACAGCAAATGATGTTCTTCTAGTATTCTTGTTGGGTGAGTTAGCATTGTGGAAGGACATAGAGGAGAATCAGACACAAACTTCTTATAACCTCATAAACAGGAAGAAAGGGAGCAGAAGCATAGACTGACTTTACTTTCGCTCAGCTTACCTTCCTAGTTCTCCAGGTATGGTCCTCAGAAGAGGAATATCATGTGACCTGGGAACTTGCTAGAAATGCACATCCTTGGGACCCACCCCGGACCTACTGAATCAGAAACTCTGAGAGTGGGTCCTAGCAACCAGTGTTTTCACAGGCCTTCCAGGTGATTCTTCCACATGTTCGAGTTTGAGAACAACTGCTTTAGAGCCCTGGTTCTTGACCCTGGCTACAGGGGAAAACACCTGGGGAGTTTTTAAAATACTGATGCATGGGGTCCATTCCAAGGGAGTCTGATATAATTACTATGGGGTGCAGCCCAGGCATAAACATTTTTTAAAAACTCCTCAACCAGAATAACGGCTCTACAGAAACTTTATCAAATGCCAAAGAAAGAGTTCCTTATTTTGCAACTATAGTGCTTTCTACTCTGGCCCTAATCAACTTTCATAAAGGCAGAATGGACAGACATTACGTGTTTTAATTTGAAGACTACCAAAAGGCTGACCATTAAACTAGGTATATGGGCTCATCCTCAAATCCCTAAATCTACTCCTTAGGACCTACTATAGCCAGTGTCATGTAATAGAAAAGTCACTTATTGTCCACCAGACCCTGCCCAAATATTTGACAACCTCTTGGGGCCTCATTTTCTTGTGCCTACACTGGGGATGATATTAACTCTTCACAGGATTTGGGGAATTATAAAGAAAGACCATGTAGTAAAGGCAGGAAGATCAATAATCAATAATCACATCAGAACCTGAAGGGACTTTGTACCATTGAAGTGAGGCAGAGGAGAGAGAAATTTAGAAGGACAAATTCACAAATTTCAATGTGTTTCTATAATAACTACTTAAATTATTTTCTCTTTGAATTGCCTCACTTTTGCGTGTGTATGTCCCCACTCCCACCTGTCCCATTATTTTCCTGTTTTCACTTGCACCTTGGCAACCCATCTGTGGTTTTGGCCAAGCCGTTTTAATGGCATTGAACCTGGAAGTTTTTTTTTTAAAGAGTGTGGTAGTAGTTATACATGGCTCGATAACTCCTGGGGCTACAACAAGGTTAATGCGACAGTTTTTGTTGTTTAAAAAACATGCTTGTCTGACAAGTCGATCATTTTAAGCCCCTTGTTCACTTCAGGATGGTTGTTAAAGGCTTCTCTGTGAGCTAAAAGCTCTCGCTGTTAAGGGGCTGCCTGCCCTGACTGTATGCATTAAATGGAACAGTTCTCTACATGGTTTCTTACTACAGATGCCTTGGGATATATGGACACTGACATTACCTGCTGCAACAGGTCCTCTCCCAGCGTACTGCTGAGACCTAAGGGCTTAAATGCTCACCAAACCAAGTGACCTTGAAGGGCTGGTCATGGTGGGCATCTGGGAGCTGGGAAAGAGCATTGGAGAACTTCACAGGGAAACCTAGTAGGCAAAAATGAAAGAACCCATAAGGGCCATTGGCATGAGCCGTAGCTAAAGGCCACTGGGTTAGCTCTCAAAGAAAACTGCAAGATTGAAGCATAAATTCCTTCATCATGAACCAGAAGTCATGGAGTGGAGCCAGGGGCAAGAAAGAGAAAGATGAAGAGGTAGAACCACCAGGATAAAGGTGCCAAGAAAAACAGTGAGAGCAACACTCAGGGAACCAGAGACAGGAACACAGCTGGGAACTAGGAGGAGAAACCACCACAGCTGGAGCGCAAAGTGGCCAGGCCAGAAAAGCCTCATGGAATCCTAGTTAACTGAATGTTTCTATTGACTGAGGCCACTGCTTAACCCCTGTATTCTTTTTTATTTCAATCCCCATGGTTAGAAAAATAGTCCTAAAATGGGTTCATACCCTTTCCTATCCTGCAAGATCTTAAACATCACTATCTTTTCCTGCAGTAGTTAAAAGCATGGGCTTTGGAATCAGAAACTGGGCACAAATCTGAGCCCTGCTACTTATTAGCTGTGTAACATTGGTCAAATGAGTAAACTTCCTGGAGCCTCAGTTTCCTTGCCTGTAAAATGTGAGTAACAATACCAACTTATTTTCAGGTTGTGAGCATTTCTCCATAATAATCCACATAAAGCACTTACCAGAGCCCTTGGCATACTGTGTGAGCATGTAATAATGTTAGCTGTCATTCCAAGACAACATGTTGGAATAATCTACTTTTTCCATCACTATATATCTCATTTTCCTTCTTTTTCTTCTCCCTCAAACCTGTCCCCATTCCAACAGATGTTTTGGCCTGTGTTCCTAGCCTCCAGTGACAGCAGAAAGCCTGTTAGATTTCCTGCCTTTGTTTCCCAAAATTTGATCCCCAAGAAACTGGGACAAGATATTTTCCTGAGACAAGATATCTCAGGAAGGGGAATGAGTGGAGCTTCTTTTCACCCCACACTAGAAAGCCATTCTGTTTAGAAAAAGGAGAGGGAAGGGAAAGAAAAGGGTGCTAATACCAGTTTTCCAGTATCACCGTCAGGGAGAAAGCAAGGCCGGAGAGTATCTGGGCAGATGTAACTATAAGCAGCCTAATAAAGGTTCCCAAGTCCAAACCATGAATCCAAACGGCAGAGCTGCCAGACATGAAAGGCCTTGCTGCCCTTCCACCCCACAGTACTTCACCTCTGGAAGCCTTGACAATCCCAGGGAGTATTTGCAAAACCCTGCCCCCACCCAAAATTTTTTAAATACTGCATATGAGTGAGTAAAATGATGCTGAGATTTTTAAAAGGACAAGCTTACCATCAGATAGGTAGAATGAGTAGTAGTGGCAGCGGTGGTGGTAGTGATATAGAGATAAAAGAGTTAAGTGGAGTTACTGAAATGTGTAGTTATATTTCTCACACTCTGGTGTTTGTGGATTTGTGGGCTGAGATTCTTATCAAATTCCAGAACTTGCAATGTCTCAAGGTAATTGTTTAAAATATTGTTTTACTCACACTGCAAATGTTGATATAGATGCTGGGGTGGAGGTGGGGCAATAGGCCAGAATAAGCCCAAGAATACCTTGGAATTTGCTGAATTTCTTTCTCTTTGCATAATCTTATTCACACGTTAACATAATATGAACCACTCTGGCTCCATGAGCAGCACAAAAGAGACTTTCTGCAAATGTGATTATTAGGTCAAAAGTTAGGAGATTTTTTGCCCCTAGCTTTTCTCCTCTCCTAAAATCTTTTTTTTTTTTCATTTCTTTGTCAGTGTCTTTAATTTTTTTAGCTGTATTTAAAAGGCTTTCTATTATTTCTGCATGAGTAAGAGCATGTGTCATGTCAGCCTCCTTGTCAGCTTCTGTTTCACTTTCATTAAATTTGTTGATTGAGTGTGAAGGAGGCACTGTCATCATTTCCAGATTTCATAGCTGTAGGTTAGATCTCTCTCGGAGCAATGCCATGATTACTGCTGCAATTTTGTAATGGAGCCCTGGAGAGACAGGGATGAAACCAGGGAAGGCTCCTTATCCCTTTCATGGGTTCAGGGAGGCAGAAAGAGAGGGGAGGAGGATGTTTCTGTTTCACCTCTATTCATTCATTCATTCATTTGCTTCACAAATATTGAGCACCTCCTGAGTGACAGACACTGATTTGGGTGCTGGAAAGCATGAGCAGCCCTTGTGCCTGTCCTCACAGAGCCTATGGTCTGCTGGTGAGACGGATTTAATCAGATAAACACACTAATGAATGTATAGTTGCACCAACAGATCCTCATTTAATTGAGCTGGACTAGGACCTAGGCATCAGTATTTTTTTTATAAGCTTCATAGGTAACTCTGCCAGGCCTGGGAATCACTGGGCTAGACCATGCAAGTTCTAATCATATAGGCTCTACTCAAGCATTAAGCATTTTGATTTTATCTTTCAAGCTGTGGTGAAAATGTTACTGAAGAGAGGTGATATAGTAAGATGTTCAGGGTTTTTAAAATTAAGCTTTTTTATTTTGAAATAATTATAGACTCATATGCAGTTGTAAGAAATAATACAGGGGAATCCCATGTATCCTTTATCCAGTTTCCCCAATGGTAACATCTTGCAAAACTATGGTACAATATCACAACCAGGATATTGACCTTGGTGCAGTCAAGATAAAGCACTTTCAACACCACATGAATCCCTCCTGTTGTCCTTGAATAGCCCTCCCCACTTTACTCCTGGTGACCACTAATATGTTCTCCATTTCTATAATCTTGTCTTTTCAACAGTTATATAAGTGGAATCATATAGTATAGAACCTCATGGGATTGGCTGTTTTCTCTCAGCATCATTTTCTGGACATTCATTCAGGTTGTTGCACGTGTCAATAGTTTGTTCCTTTTTAGAGGGCTGACTAGCGGTGTTCCATGTATAGGGGTGCCACAGTTTGTTTAACCATTCACATGTTGAAGGACATCTGGGTCGGCTCCAATGTTCAGAGATTTTAAATAGAGCTGCTATACACATTTGTGTATAGGTTTTTGTGTGAACATGAAGACTTTGTTTCTCTGGGATACATGCCCAAGTGTGCAATTGCTGAGTTATATGATAGTTGCATGTAGAAACTATCATGCATAAAGAAACTGTCAAACTATTTCCAGAGTATCTGCACCATTTTACATTCTCAACAGTAATGTACCAGTGATCCAGTTTCTCCTCATTCTCATCAGAATTTAATGTTGCCACTGTTTTTTATTTCAGCCATTCTGATAGGTATGTGGTAATTGCTTGTTGTGGTTTGCTTTGAGTTTCTCTAATGGCCAACGATGCTGAACATCTTTTCATGTGCTTAGTTGCCATCTGTATATTACCTTTGGTGAAGTGTCTCTTCATGTCTTTGGCCTATTTTCTAATTGGATTATTAGCCTTAATGTTGAGTTTTGAGAGTTTTACTTTTATATTCCAAATACTAGTCCCTTTTGTCAAATATGGGGTTTGCAATTTTTTTCCCACTCTCCAATTTGTTTTTTATCCTGTTTACAGGGTCTTTCACAGAGCAAAGTTTTTTTAATTGTGATGCAGTCAAATTTATCAGCTTTTCCTTTTATGGACCATATTTTTGGTGTCGAGTCTAAGTCGTCTTTGCTGAGTCCTACATCATGAAGATTTTTTCTTACTAAAATTTGATAGTTTTAAATGTTCTCTATTTAAGTCCGTGAGTTATTTTGAGTTAATTTTTGCATAAGGTATAAATCTTAGGTTGAGGCTCACTTTTTAATCTTAAGGATTGCTCAGCATCATTTATTGAAAAGGCTATCTTCCCTCCATTGAATTTCTTTTGTACCTGTGTCAAAACATCAGTTGCATATATTTGTGTGTATCAATTTCTGGGCCTTCTGTTCTGTTCAGTGGATCTATGTGTCTATTCCTCTGCCAATACCATATAGTTTTGACTATAGTAGCTGTATAATAAGTCTTGAAACCCTTGAAACCAGGTAAGACTAGTCCCTTTCATATTAGTCTTCCTTTTCAAAATTGTTTTAGCTATTCTAGTTCCTTTGCTTTTCTATATACATTGTAGAATAGTGTTGTCTATATCTGTTTTTAAAACTTGCTGGAATTTTTTTTTAAGAGACAGAGTCTTGCACTGTTGGCCAGGTTGGAGTACAGGGGTATGATCATAGCTTACTACAGCACCAAACTCCTGGGCTCTAGCAATCTTCCTGCCTCAGTCTCCCAAGTAGCTAGAACTACATGCAACTGCCACTACAATCGTATTTAAAAGTAAAGTTAAAAAAATTTTTTTTGAGACAAGATCTCACTCTGTTGACTGGTCTGGTCTTGAACACCTAGCCTCAAGCAATCCTCTTGCCTCCCAAAGCACTGGAATTGCAAGAGTGAGCTACCAGGCCCAACCAGTATGTTATGTGTGCAGTTTTTTGTAGATATTATTTATTATGTTGAGGAAATTCCCCTCTATTGCCATTTTTCTGATAGTTTTTAAGATCATTCATGGGTGTTGAAGTTTGTCAGAGTCTTTCTGTATCCATTGATTGTTATGATCAAGAATTTTTTCTTTAGCCTGTTAATACGATGTATTAAATAGCTTCATTTTCAACTACTGAGCCAGCCTGAAATAAACCTCGCTTGGTCATGATATATTATTATATATGCTGCTGAATTCTATTTTCTCTTTTACTGGTCTTTTGGCTGGAGAGAGTAGGCTTTTGTTGGGGCTTTACTTGTACGTGCACATTGTTATTTCTGGGTTGTCAGCCTCCTTCTCTCCAAGTCTGGGATATATGGGACAAAAACATAATCCAGGGAGCCCACCACCTTGTTAGACTTTGAGTCCCTGGATCCCTAGGTGGTCTGGCTTCTTTTTTTCACCTTTGAAAATCTTATGTTTGTTTTATACATAATGTTGAGAGTTTTTCGTTGTTCTTAGTGGCAGAAGTATAGAAAGATACTCCATCTTCTCAAAAATAGAAGTTCAGATTATGTTTTGAAAGGCACTGGAGGCAGGCCAGGGAAGGCTTGTAAAAGGCTACTGCACTGGTCCAGGTGAGGGGAGTTAGTCTGGTAGAAGGCTGTTTCTTCCACCATTCTCCCCTCACATTCCACTGCCCCATTTGCACGGAGCTGGGGTTCTACTACCCCAGTAGGGCAGCAAGAGAGAAGGAGCAGGCAATCTCTTGGAGGATTACACCATGATAAAGGGACACCAATACCCTCCAGATGCTAGCTGTTTCTTTCTAGAGCTTTTAAACATTCTCCTTCAGCAGAAGAAATAAGTCACTCCTGAAAGCATCCTAACAATGTGCATTTCTCCAAAGTTTCCTTAACACTTCACATTTAACATGACTCCAGGTATAAGCAACATTAAACAAGTCATATCTTATGTTACAACTTGAGTGAAACTTTAATGATCCTGAATTTGCTAATTTGCTCCTGTATAATGTATTTCCTGTTTATAATCCCTTTTGGCTAATAGCACTAATCAACAGAAAACACTGACAGACTGCACAATGGCAATAGTAATTCTGGACAGAGATAGTTTTATTATCTACAGATGAATCCATGTTTCTAAAACATTATTTACTATAATGTAAAATATGGGTTGGGCGTGGTGGCTCACACCTGTAATCTCAGCACTTTGGGAGGCTGAGGCGGGCAGATCACCTGAGGTCAGCAGTTCAAGCCTAGCCTGGCCAACATGGTGAAACCCCATCTCTACTAAAAATACAAAAATTAGCCAAGTGCAGTGGTGCATGCTTGTAATCCCAGCTACTTGGGAGGCTGAGGTAGGAGGATTGCTTGAACCTGGGAGGCAGAGGTTGCAGTGAACCGAGATCATACCACTGCACTCCAACCTGGGCAACAGAAGGAGACTCTATCTCAAAAAATAAAAATAAAAATAAAAATAAAATGTAGTAGATAAAGGTCATAATTTCTATGCACCAAAGCTTTTATTGGAGGCCTGTATTTTAGCAATCAACCTGTCCTTATTCTGTTCAAATTCAAGGGCACTTGAGTCACTTTAGATGGTGTCACCTACATTGGGAAGCAATCACAGTATAGATATTTTTTCTTATTATGTTTGCAAAATAAACTTCACAAAATTGTCTAGCAACCTTGTGACCACTTGTTTTCTTTTCTCGAACATAATAATCCTTTTAACACTTTAAGACTGCCATTTTCAAGAAAATAGCTATAAATTACATAATTGAATTTTATTTTTCTAAAAAATTGTACCACACTTTAGGATGAACAGTTGACCAAAGAAGGGCCCCTTTGCCATGTCTCTGAAAACATCTTGTATGCATACAGCCATTCCTAATGCTCCAGTATCAATGTCTCTATAATACAGTAGTGTAAAGGTGCCTCTTGGCACCAGCATAAGAGGAGATTGGAAGCCCTTTCTGAGCCCTGACATCATCCAACTTGGAGATGGGCATTTTTTACCCATGCATCTCCTTGCTTTGCCATTTGGCATCCAGTCATTCAAAAACATCCGGTGACCATCTACTCTTGACATAATTCCAGATGTGATCCTTGTAGTCACGTTAGACCTTTTATTCACTTTTATCCCCCAACCTCTAGATCTGTTACACATTGTAGCAAACTCTTGTAAAATATCTAATGAAAGAAAGAAAAAAATTAAAGAATATTGAATAGCCAGGTAATATAATATAGAATCATGTATGTAGAAGTTTTATGATGTTAGGAAAAATTATTGGCCTTAAAAATTCGCCATTCATTTTTCAAACAGTACATAGTGTGCACAAGGTTCTTTGTCCTCAAACTTTTGGCAATACCAAAAGAGGCCTTTAATCTTAACAATAAGTGAGCTTTGGTAGAAATCCCTTCGAGCAATCAGTGCTTGTCAAAGTTTTGTTCGACAATCATCTGTATGAGAAGCATCTAGGAAATTATTTAGGAATGAGGCTATTTGGGCTGAAATCCTTAAATAAAGAAATAATTGTTTTAACCAGGGGCAAGTTATGAATAAAGTTGAGCCACAAATCAAAAGGATGTTAACTGAAAAAGAAGTCTCAAAGCAGATGGTGAGAAAGTGAAGACAGAGAGCCTCTGCCCCAGTTCAGGAGGAATATTCCGGACCAAACACACAAAGAAAGCAGGTAAAGAGTGACTTCACCTGAGAGAAAATACAAACCTTTTCATTAGGGGAGACATCAAGCAAGAATGCCACAGTGTTAACAAGGGGTGGATGTTAACAGGTAAAATAACACTTTCCCCCAGATGAGCAGCCTGAGTGGATCTGCAGTTACAAAATTGCAGCCAGGTGTGGTTGCTCACACCTGTAATCCCAGCACTTGGGAGGTCAAGGCAGGAGGATTGCTTGTGCCCAGGAATTTGAGGCCAGTCTGGGCAACATGGCAGAAACCCATCTCTACAAAAAGTACAAAAATTAGCCAGGTGTGGTATTTGCGCCTGTAGTCCCAGCTACTTGGGAGGCTGAGGTGGGAGGATTAATTGAGCCCGGGAGGTCAAGGCTGCAGTGAGCCATGATCGTGTCACTGTACTCCAGCCTGAGTGACAGAGCAAGACCCTGTCTCAAACAAACAAACAAACAAATAAACAAAATAGACATCCAGCCAGGCACAGTGGCTCACACCTGTAATCCCAGCACTTTGGGCTGCCAAGTAGAGAGAATTGCGGCATAGAGGGGAGGAATTGCTTGAGGCCAGGAGTTCGAGAACAGCCTGGGCAACATATGAAGGCCCCCGTCTCTACAAAAAATAAAATTAGCCAGACATGGTGGCATGCACCTGTCATCCTAGCTACTCAGGAAGTGGAGGTGGGAGGATCTCTTGAGCCCAGAAATTGAAGGTTACAGTGAGCTATGATCACACCACTGCACTCTAGTGTGGGCTATAGAGTAAGACCCTGCCTCTAAAAAAATAAATAAATAAAATAAAATAAAATGTAAATTAAAAGGAAAAAAGAGTAGACACCCTAAGCCCATGGGAAAAAATCTGGTATTGGAAACTGAGTGACAGACTCCTCACATTTAGGTAGAAAAATTGTTGAACTAAAATGTACAGCAGGTCCTTGAATAATGTCATCGTTCAATGTCATTTCATTATAAGGTTGATAAGAAAAATATCCATTTTCAGCAAGCGCCACTGTCTGAGTGGAGTTTGCACATTCTCCCCATGTCTATATCAGTTTCTTCCAGGTACTCCTGTTTCCTCCCACATCCCAAAGACGTGCCCATTAGGTTCATTGTTGTTTCCAAATGGTCCCAGTGTGAGTGTGGTTTTGTGTGAGCGCACCCTGTGATGGGCTGGTGTCCTGTCCAGGGATAGTTCCTCCTGCCTTTCACCCTGAGTGAGTTCTGGCCACCTGAGACCCTGAACTAGAATAATGGGGTAAATAATCATCTTAGTTGTTTTTATTTATCTTTCTTAAATATATGTATAGCTCACATTTATTTCAATGTTTAATATTAGAAGTGTTTTGGGGCTTAGGAACTTAACATTAGTTTATATCAATTAGCCTATGGTCAGATTGGTTTTGTTGTACAACATTTCACTTAAAGTTGCAGTTTCCAAGAACCTATTGAGGATGTTAAGTGAGGACTTGCTGTATTCATAATGCCAATTTTCTTTCACTTAGGTACAATTTGGTCAGGTATTAGGATTTGCCTCCCAGGCACTGTAAGTTAGATGAAGAAGGCTATTCTAACTGGAACATATATCTGTTACATAAGTGATATAAACAAAAATTGAATCGTTATTAAGCAAAATTTCATTTTTAAATAAAATGCTCTAATGATTAATCACGTGTATTTTCTTCAGTTATCTACATTGAAATAGCATCACATTGGCTAGGTCTAAATAACTGTAAAGCAGCAGTTTGCAACCCTGGCTATATATTAGAGCCATGAGGGAAATATAAAAAGTGCTCATGCCAGCTTAAGAAATTCTCATTTCATCAACAAAGGAAGGTCCAGGTTTGGGTATTTATTTTCTAGAGGGATATCACAATTCACTGGCTAAGTGAAACAGAATTGTTAGGTTTAAGAGGAAATTATCAGCAGCTGTGAGGTTGCCACTAAACTTAGAAACCTGTAAACCTTTAAAGTTCACAACCTTGGCTTCTTCTTTCAATCAGTTGGGAGCTTGTAAAAATCCCAACGTCCAGGCTGCACCTTAAACCAATTAAAACCTTTGGAGGAGGAATTTAGGCATTAGTCTTAAAATCTTTGTAGCTGAAATTGAGAAACACAGCTAATGGGTGGCTTTACTTTTAGAGATGTCCTACAAGAATTAGAAGAGCAGATGTTCAGATCTTTGGTTCTCATGAACACTGATCAACCAAAAGATTTCTTTAAATTTTTGCTGAGCCTCATTGATTCAGTTCTGTTAGCTGCCATTCTTCAGCTAAAGTTTGTGAAAAGATCCTGGTTACTTAAGGGTACAGGTCATTTCAATAACTATAATTTGAGATAGTAACTATCTCTGGAGTCTCTGCTGCAAATTCATCAAGATTTGGTTGTGGCTAAGTTGTGAAGCACCATCATCTCAGCATTGACCCAAATTAGACCTTGGTAGGGAATTTTAAGACTATAATTTACTGCATCCTTGTGCAATTAAAGGATAGCACTCTCTATCTTATGAAATAGGCTGTAATGAATGGAAAGAGGTCTTATTTTAAACATATTGCTATATATATGACCTAATTAAATTTGCAAACAATTCGTTATTTTAAGGAACAGCTAGCTATGTATAGCATTAAATCTATTATAGAGTCTCCATTTTTTAAAAGAAATATTTCTTTGTAAATAAGTGAAATTTTCTAATAGTACCAAGCAATTTGCCACAGGCATTGTTCTGAGTTGCTTTTGTTCTTTTCAAGGCAGTCAATACATTAAAAACCCTGAAAATCATTTTAAACCCAATTTATTCAAATTCACTAGCAGGCCATAAATACAGCTTTTTCTGTGAACAATAATGAAAACAAAAGAGCACCCCATTAAGTGAAGCTATCCAATGAAAACTTGGATTTCAAACTCAGAGAAAGGAAAACAGGGATAGAAATGCACTCCACTTTAATGTTTACCTTTAACATGGATGAGGAAACTGGGAAGTAAATCTAGATGACTCCGTGGCTTCCACATCCTCTGGGAGCCAACCCAGGTGCTTTAAGTCTCTCTTTCAACCTGCTGTCCTTTCAGGAGCTGGTATCCTCCCCTCTCAAATCTTACCTTTAAAGATAAATCGATTAAGTACTGTTTGTTTGTTTGTTAATAGGAAGTTCATTTTTTTGAATGAAACTCCTTCCAAGGATTTACATGTTAAGACTTATCTTTACTATTCTTATAATAATTGTTGTTGTCGTTTAAAAGGAGCTGTGATATCCTGAAGGAAGTGAAGTAACCTTGTATCAGTGGATTTTTCTGGACAACTGTACTCCCAGAGTTGTCCAGAAAAAAAATATACACTTTATATACACTTATATCTTAAAGAGAAATAAAAAACTATTCTTAAAATGGCTTGAAAATACCAGTTGAGGGAAAAATGAATTTAGAGTATTTTTTAAAGGCCTAAATAAAAAGAGACTGCCCAGACTACCTGCTGGAATGAACGACTCAGAAATAAAAGATCTGGGGGCTTTTAGAGGCAGCAACTATTACGAATTCACAAGGGTAGTGAGAATTCTGTGGAGATGGTGGGACACAAATTAGACATTGATGGGATGGAAATTTTTCATTGTTAATTTTTCATTAACAATTCAAACTATCTGCATATTTGGTTTCACACAAACTGAAATTCTAGATGATTGACTTATTACACCTATGACAAATCGGATTTTAGGTTTTTGTTGTTTTTGCTTTAAGAAGATGCAGTCTTGGAAAAAATGGAGAAAATAGTTCCTCAGAGACAGAGACTTATTGAAGTCAGGAGATAGGAAGTTAATTTTGAGTAGTTTCAATCCATTTAGACAAGACAATCTACAATGGTTTGAATATTTGTCCCATCCAAAACTCATGTTGAAATTGAACCAACAATATGGCAGTATTGAGAAAGGGGCCTTTAAGAGGTGATGGGTTGTGAGTGGTCTGCCATTAATGGATTAATGGCTTAATGGGTTTATGGACTATGGATGATCATGGAAGTGGGACTCGTGGCCTTATAAGAAGAGGAAGAGAGACCCAAGCTAGCACACTCAGCCCCCTTGCCATGTAATGCCCTTTGCCAAAGGGGGACTCTGCACAGGGTCCTCACCAGCAAGAAGGCCCTCACCAGTTGGTGTCCCTCAATCTTGGACTTCTCAGCCTCCGTAACTATAAGAAATAAATTCTTTTTCTTTATAAATTGCCCAGTCTCAGCTATTCTGTTATAAGCTACAGAAAATGAACTAAAACACTATCCTTTTAACCTGAGCTTTAATAAATGTTAACTCTTGCTGCCCTTTTCCTAACTTTGTACATGAATAACTTCTTTGTAGTACCCCATAGCTTCTCTCCAGACTTGGCTTCTTCCGAGACTGCTGACCCCAGGATTTAAAAGCCTATCTTCACCTGTAATCCCCACATTCTGGGAGGCCAAGGCAGTCCAATCACCTGAGGTCAGGGGTTCAAGACCAGCCTGGCCAACATGGTGAAACTCTGTCTCTTCTAAAGATACAAAAAGTTAGCCAGGCATCGTGGTGCATGCTTGTAATCTCAGCTACTTGGGAGGCTGAGGCATGAGAATCACTTGACCCTGGGAGGTGGAGGTTGCAGTGAGCTGAGATCACGCCACTGCATTTTCCAACCTAGGTGACAGAGTGAGACTCCGCCTCAAAAAAAAAAAAAATAAAAAAAAATAAAAGCCTGTCTTATTCTCTTCTCCTTTCAGCATGGTCACTGCCTCTAATTCAGAGCCTCCTTTTTTACTCTTTGCAGTCTGGCAGCTGACACTACCATCCTGATAACATTGCTCCCTGGAGGAGACGTTGAGGACCATTTCCCCAGAAATGTGAGCTAAAACTAAACTGCTAAAAGACATTTTTTGCTGGGTGTTGTGGCTCATTTCTGTAATCCCAGCACTTTGGGAAGCGGAGGCAGATGGATTGCTTGAGCCCAGGAGTTTGAAACCAGCCTGGGCAACATAGTAAGACCCTGTCTCTACTAAAAATAAAATAATAAAAAAGGACATTAGCTGGGTGTGGTAGTGTGCCCCTGGAGTCCCAGCTATTTGGGAGGCTGAGGTAGGAGGATTGTTTGGGCTTGGAGGGTGAGGCTGCAGTGAGCTATGATTGCACCACTGCACTCCAGCCTGGGCAGCAGAGTGAGACCCCATATCAAAAAATAAATAAATAAAAATAAAATAAAAAACATTTTTAAGATATGTAATGAAGGGAGATGGCTGGGGAGGAGAGAAAGACAAAAGATACAACTCCGGGGGATGGTGGAGGTTTACCAAGAGGAGAAACCAGCAAGACACACAGTGGGAACAACCATGAGGGAAGAGGTGACTGAGGGACTGTATTGTTACTGCAGCCTCGGAAGCAGCAAATATAAAAAAGTTACCCTTTCTGCCCCACCCAAGCTCAGAGCCTCCTCACTGATTTTCCTACTCCCAGGCCCTCCCAGTGCCACTGTGGTTCACACTGAGCACTGGTCCTGGGGTCCTAGCAGTCATCATTTTACACAATTTGATCCTGTTCAGCTCTTCTGGCTTTGTCTCTCTTTCTTTCCTTCTTCTGAAAGTCTAGCTGGAGAAAATAACTCTCCATACCCCGGAACACACACCGCGTTTTCCCATCTTTAGCTCTCTGCTCACTAATGACTTCCCCTCTAATGTCCATCCCCATCATATCATCTCCACCCACCCAAGTCCTACCCATAAAAGGAGAAAAAAAAAAGAAAAAGAAAAGAAGCAGAGTCTCATTCCATCTCCCAGGCCAGAGTACAATGGTGCAATCACAGCTCACTGTGGCCTTGACATCCTGGGCTCAAGCTATCCTCCTACCTCAGCCTCCTGAGTAGACAGGACCACAGGCAGGCACCATGCCTGGCTAAATTTTTTTTTTCTTTTTAGACAGAGTTTCACTCTGTTGCCCAGGCTGGAATGCAGTGGCTTGATCTTGGCTCACTGCAACCTCTGCTTCACAAGTTCAAGTGATTCTTGTGCCTCAGCTTCCTGGGTAGCTAGGACTACAGGTGTGCTCTACCTTGCCTGGCTAATTTTTTTGTATTTTTACTAGAGATGGGGTTTCCCCCATGTTGGCCAGGCTGGTCTTGAACTCCTGACCTCAAGTGATCCACCCACCTTGGCCTCCCAAAGTGCTGGGATTACAGGCGTGAGCTACTACACCCAGCCCAATTTTTTAAAATATTTTTCTGTAGAGACAGGGTTGTTATGTTGCCCAGGCTGGTCTTAAACTCCTGGGCTCAAGCGATCCTCCCACTTCTGCCTCCGAAAGTGGTGGGATTGCTGGTGTGTGCCACCGTGCCCAGCCCCAGCTCAACTCCGTAATGGGTAAATGAATAACCAAATGATGGCTCCAGTACAATCTTGATCACAGTCACACGGCCTCAATTCTCAGTATGATCTGAAATCTGCCCATAGTGCTGCCCTTTGAACAGATCAGCAGCACAGATTTTTCACTGATACCCACAGAAATTACCATAGTTTAGATTATCAGATGTCTAAAGGAACATACGTGCTCATAGTTCCCACACCCAAACACATTTTTTTGCACATACAGCAGTTATCAAAAAGTGCCCCAGACTTTTCTCCTGAGCTACAAATGTACAATGCCCTGCCTGCCCTCCTATCCTTAGCTCTATATTTTCAGTTCTTTCTCTCTCATTTATTGATTTTAACACCTTTCTTGCTCTGGTTTATGTGATATTATCTTGTAGGGAATTAAGTAGATGCTTCCAATTAGATTCATTACAAGTTCCCTTAAGAAGCGATTAGGAAGGTAAGAGTCCCAAGCGGCTGGTTCCCTCAGTAATACCAGCAGCATTTTTAGGGTGCATGCCAATATCAGACCAGGTTTTAAGTGCCACATTACTCCTTTATCACTAAGGGATCATTGGAAGCTTGCAAAACTGAGTGCAGCTGAGCATAAAGTAGTGTTTTATTGAATGCCTTATGTGGCAATTACAAAGAAAACAGAAATATGAATCCCTCATCAAAAGGCAGTTTAGGAGGGGTAGTCAATCAGTGCATGGACCCTATAGTCTAATGGTACTGGCTTTAAATTCCAGTGCCAGCTATAGGATTTTGAAAAATTACTTAACTTCTCTGAGCCTGTTTTCTCATCTGCTAAATGGGGGTAATGGTATAGTAATAGCGCTTTGGGGGAGAATTAAATTAATTAAATTAAATTAAATTAATTCAGCACAATACTTGGTACATAGAGTTCAAATAAATGGCAGCTATTATCATTACCATGAAAATTAAAATTCCAGTGAATCACATGACCTGCCTTCCATTTCCAAAACTACGACCTTTTAGTTGCTAAGTTATTTGTGAAGTCTATGGGCTTTAAGAAAGATGGCAAGAAGGGAAAGAGGGAAAAGGGAAGAAGTTTTCCTATTTTCCATGGGTCAGGTTTTGATTGCTACTGAACTCTTTATACAAGCATAATAGAGATAATATTTTGAAAATATTAATAGTTTTCTTTCCCCTTAGAAAACTGCAAACTCCACCTCCTGGGTTCAAGCAATTCTTCTGCCTCCAGAGTAGCTGGGATTGCAGCATGCACCACCATGCCCAGCTAATTTTTGTATTTTTAGTAGAGACAGGATTTTGCCATATTGGCCAGGCTGGTCTCAAACTCCTGGCCTCAAGTGATCTGCCTGCTTCGGCCTCCGTAAGTGCCGGGATTACAGTTGTGAGCCATCATGCCCAGCCATTCTTTCCCCTTCTTTATATCTGGTTCTACTATTCAACTAATATAGCCTAAATACCTCCTTATTGGGGAAAGACGAAAACCTGATATAGAAGCAGTTCTTCCTGTTGGCCTGGTGGATTGTGGGAAAAATAACAGAAGGCAAATTGTAGCAAAAGCAAGTGGGCAGACACTTGTGTCCTGGCTTGCCTCCTCTGGGCCACAGTCTGGAAGAGGAAAGAAGAGGATATGGTACATAAACTGGGGGAGAGCCAGATGCAAAAGCCGAGGGGGCTTGTGCCCCAGTCCTAGCTCAGAACTCTGAGAAGAGACTGTGGTGTAGAATGGCTTACACCAACCTGGTGCTACCACAGAACAAGGAAGGCGGCAGAGAGGCATGGTTCCACAGAAAGAGGGCCTGTGTTCCCACTCCTAAACTTGCCTTTCCTCTTAAAAGGCATAGAAGGGCTCCAGAAGTTCCCAGACTCCCCTGTAGAACCAGACAAGGTAGGTAACAGAATTGGCAGCTTCAGGACCTGCTATAATGGAACCTCTGTAGTTAGGGGTGAGATAACACTAACGTCAAGGCCAGGGGCTAGAGAGAGGACCTGGCTGAACTCGGTGGCATCTGCAGTCCTGGCAAATGTAAGGTAGGGTGGGTCTAACTGAGCCTAGGAACAACACTGCACTTGGGGAAGACCACTGTAAGGCTGTGGGAACCTGACTGGATCAGCCACTTCAGAGCAGAGGCAAGAGATAGGATAGGCCCTGCACGCATATCAAGGCTCATCTCCCCCTACAGTGGGATCCACATGCCCAAACACCATCTGGTAGAGAAGCAGGGAATGAACAAAGGGGATATTGGAAAGATAGCTAATCTACCTTGTGTGGAAAAGAATGAACTTTGCACAAAGAGAAGTTAGGCCTTTGCTTCTGAGAGTATTTTAAGCCTTTGTAATGTCCTGCCTGATAAGATGGGGTTACCTGGCAGCCTAAGACCATGCCAGATAGTCTATGCTAACAATGTGATTATGGTGGGGCTTTAGGCCTTGCAATATCAACCCAACCTCTGGAAGGCTGGAAGCTAAGGTGGTCAATGGGTGGTCAACCATATCTACTGGTAGTCAACCATATCTATGTAACCAAGCCCCAGTTAAAAACTCTGGACACCAAGGCCCAGGTGAGTTTCCCTGGCTGGCAATACTCTGTGCGTATTGCCCAACATCATTGCTGGGAGGAATTAGCACTGTCTAGAGTTCCACTGTGATAGGACAACTAGAAGCTTTGCACTTGCAACTCTCCTGGACCCTGCCCCATCATGCCTCTTCCCTTTGCTGATTTTCATTTCTTACTTTTCACTGTAATAAACCATAACTGCGAGTATAACAGTTTTCAGTGAGTTCTATCAATTATTGAACCTGAGGGTTGTCCTGGGGGACTCCTGATTTCCACAAACCCCAAAGAGACTGGGCCAACTGGAGTGAGTAAAGAAAGATTGCATCCATTAGAGCAAATCAAGAAGCCTCATTGTCTTATAGAATTTCAGTGGTGCTTTGTAAATATGTGACCCTACTACTCAAGCAAGTAAAGACTTCTTACCACTCCAAATAAGGCATGGATGAAGGAATCACAGCTAGCTAGTCTTTTTTTTTTCAAACTAAAGAAGGGGACATGTGTACTGCCTTCAAACATTACAAAGCTATCGTATAAGAAAGGAACTAGAATTAGTGTTTGTCTAGCTGAAGGGTTATATAAAGCCCGACTGGTGGAAGTTATAGAGGGCCAGGTTTCAGTTTAAGCACAAACTTAGTGACAACCAGAGGCCTCTAAAAAACACAAGCAGCTAACTCAAAGATAGCTGAGTTCCTCATCACCAGAGATCTTAGAGGCCAATGACCCCTTATACTGAGATTGTGTATAGAATGAAAGTTGACTCAAACATCCTTTAAGTTACATTCCAAGCTGAAAGCCTGTGATTGAGAAGTAAGATAATGTGGCCAAATGTGAACAGTTGGTGGTGAGTCTACATATGGATGTTTATTCTTTCAACTTCTCTGTAGGTATGACATTTTTAAAAAATTGGAAGCAAACAAAAAAGGAAAAAGAAACATTTTGGAAACTACCTGGTGGCTGGAAATTCTCAGTCATTTCTAAAAATAAACAGAAATTTATTTTCTCACAATTTAGGATTAGAGTCAAGGATAATGAGTATTGCGTCTGATGAAAATATGTGTTGGTTCCCACATTTTACCACTACCGGCACAGCTACGTTTTTAGTCCTTTTATATTTAGCAATTTCAATGGACTGAATTGTGTCCTGTTAAAATTCATGTGTTGAAACCCTAATTCCCAAGGTGACTGCATTTGGAGATAGGGCCTTTAAGAGGCCATTAAGATTTAAAGAAGTCATAAGAGTAAGGCTCTAATTTGATAGGATTGGTAATCTTGTAAGAAGTGTCAGAGAGCGAGGCAGCATAGGGGAGAAAGAGGAAGACAGAAAGAGAAGGGGATAGAGAAAGAGAGAGATCTCTTCCCACCCTTTGAGAACACAGTGAGAAGGCAGCCATCTGCAAGCCAGGGAAAGAGTCCTCACCTGACACTGCTGCCAGACCTTGCTCTTGGACTTTCCAGCTTCAAGAACCATGAAAAAAAATAAATGTCCATTGTTTACATTACTGCATCTATAGTATTTTGTTATGGCAGCCCTAGCACACTAAGACGATGACCTTTTAATGACTTATTGACTTATTTCCTGCCTGTGTAATAGTATTCATATTACTATGGCTCTTATATACAATTAGGTATATACTTAAACCTTAGTATATTTATAGAAACAGACAAAGCATTAACAGTGCATTTCTGAAGATGTTTTTCAGATGCACTATCATGCAAGCACACAAGACAGCAGGTGATAGTGCCAGCAATTACTGCAGGATTGACTCCAAATCCCATCATCCTAGGAGGAACTGGCAAGAGAAGATCATGAAACTTGTCAATAGCATTGCTACTATACGAAATAAGAATGACCCAGATAGTTGATGAAACCAAGATTAGGATTTGCTGTAAACAGTAGTGTCTGTACATATATTAATGTCTGAGGAGATAGGGTTGGAATTTTACAAATCATATTCATTCAGAATTGTAAACATACAAAACGATTTTCCTGCTCTCTACTGGAGCAGCACCATCTGCTGGACCCACTCAAAATGCAAATTCTCCAAACCTGATGGAACTAAGCAAAGTCAGCAGCCTCCTCTACCTGCTCCTTTTCTGGACCCTAACATCCTCCTTCTTGTTTCCTGACACTGGCTGACACTTCCTTCCTGTGCTCATAAATATAGATTAGCTATTTATATTTCTTGTTTCCATTATGTTTCCTGCAGCTTTGTTCCCCGTGTATAATGTATGTTAGGAGAATGAATGTGAGGAATCTCTGTCAGGAGGTTTTTAATAAAAAAGGTCGTCTTTAATTTTGCAGAGAAGAACCTTGAAAGGGGAAGCTATTTCAAGGGTGTAGTCCTCCTTAAGCTCAGTTCTTTTCCCAAATACAGTTTGTGTGTGTGTGTGTGTGTGTGTGTGTGTGTGTGTGCGTGTGTGTGTGTGCGTGTGTGTGTGTGTGTATGTTTAATCACTTGCCTAGTTTCCTGTCTCTATTTCTAACCTGTTGACCTCTAAGCTCCAAATTTCCCTCCTCCGACCTTTTCCTCTTTCTCCTTTCTGGCTCCACAGACTCTGAGGCTAAACCTGTTCTTAGCCAGAAGATGCGTAACAAGCTCCACACTCAATGCTAATCTATTGCTGATTCAGCCCTCGCCTTTACCCTGGTTCTAGCAGATTCTTACTGAACGCACTTCCCATACTCAACCCTCAGTTCCCATAGTGAACTTTGCCTGTTTAACCTAATGCCTGAGTGCCTTCCTTAATTATCTGCCCAGATCCTCCATTTTTTGTGGCTCTCATGGGGGAAAATATTGGGAGAACAATTTGAATAAAAGAACATGCCAAGATTGCTGGGAGATGGTTGAAAAAAATCAGTGATGGTGTGTAACACCATAACACAGCATTGAACTCCCTGGGGAGCCAATTCCAAGATGGAGACCAATGTGTAGGAGGTTTATTAGGGTGTTCCCATGTGGTCAACACCCATGGAAAGAAAGCAGGAAGGAGCAGAGCTAGTAGTCGAACTGCAGCACAGCCTCAAAGCCTCAGGCCATCCTTCAGGGAGTTCTAAAAATAAGATGACCCTTCCAAGGTGACTTGACTGGGGACAAGAGAGGTCTCAACCTTCCTACCTCTTGTCGATCAGTCACTGGCTGTGGGCCTCCAGCAGGGGCTGTGACCTCAGGCAAAGAGTATCTGCAACTAAGGCAATGCCCCAACGGAAATGACCCAGAGAGCTATCATCTAGCAGCAAGGAAAGTAAGTCCTCAGGAGACTTGGTCTTTCCTAAAGGAGAATAAGTCTTTCCTGAAGAGACATCTGGGCAGTGCATCCCAGTGTCCCTTACCCTTATGTCACCTCACCTCCAGGAAGTACCATTACTTCCTCTTACTACACAACATATTTTATTTTTCATCTCATTTTCAATCTGGAAGTGACTCCAAACCCCAATCCCAAACACTAGAAGGATTAACCCCTCTTGCGACAAGCAGCCCCAGAAGAATGTGCACAGACAGTGCTGAGCAGCACAGGGAGTAGCTGAGGAGAACACAGTGAAAGGAAAGCAGAACCTGTTCCATGGGGGTGAAGAACCAGCAGCCAAAACTTCACAGAGCATACACATGAAAGACAAGATACCACGGATAGAGTGAACTTGGAATAGGTAGCAATGGAGACCTTCCCACAACTGCGAAATGATTGGCCAGGAGTCAATGACCTAGAATATAATAATCAAAAACCATGAATGACAGAAGAGAAAACCAGACCAGAAAATATATGAACAGAAACCATCCTCCTAGCCAAGCTAGTCTAAGGGCGTTCCCCAGTTTTCTTAAGAAAAAAAGAGAGAGAGAGAATTTTATAACTTTCCTTGTTCTACAAATGATTTGCTTTGGTAGAACCTTAGTGAGTAGGAAGAGAAAATGTATACCAGAACCCTCCTGCTTATCTGAAATGACTCCTGGTAAATATTGGACATAATACTCTTCCTACATCATTGACATAGATATCATATACACACATAGATATATATATCGGCATGTAGATATTTATATAGATATACATGTATAGATATCTGCATATATACATTTGTATACAGATATAGACATATAGATATAAATATTAATATATCTATATATGTATATAAATACATATACATATCTATATCTGTAGAAGATATCTACTATCTTCTATCTATATATCTTCTATCTTCTATCTATAGAACTATCTTAATTTAAAAACCTTTCATATATGCATATAAAAGGTAATCAAACACAAGCCAAATGAAAATTTGTTTAGCTATGTTAATATCAGACAAAAGAGATTTTAAGGCAGAAATTATTACCTGAAAGGAAGATGTATCCATCATCCATATAAAAGAATCAACTATTGAGGAAGTTGTCAAACTTGTGTATGTATATTCACTCACACACAGTTAACACACATTTACAATTTTTATAGAACTAAAAGGAGCAATAGCCGCATCTTCGATCATAAAGACTTTAATATACCTTTTTCAATAACTGATAGCAAAAAGGATACAAAATATCAATAATAATACAAAAATTTAAAGCAGTAGGATTAAATACTTTGATATAAAAACTTCACCCAAAAATAGCAAAACACACAATTTATTATAATGTATTTGGAACGTGTTTCAAAATTTACCATAGCTATCTATAGATATCTCTGTCTAGGTAGATAGAAGATAGATAGATAGATAGGCAGGTAGATAGATAGATAGGTTAGGCCCATAACAAGAATCAATAAATACCAAAAATTTGAAATCCTTGACAGTGTTTTTTTGTACAACAATGTTATTAAGCTGCAAATCTATAGCAAGACTTTGAAAGTAACCAAATGTTTAGAAATTAAGCATCACATTTCTAAGTTATTCATGGATCAAAAAAGTAATTACAATGAATATTAAAATATATTTTGAATTTAATAAAAATGAAAGTAAAAATACTGCTTGTTAAAAGATGGGAGGCTTAGGCAAACCTCAGCTTGGAGATAAATGCATATGCTTGTTTAAAAAATTAAAGCTTGAAAATTAATAATCTAATTGTCAATCTCAAAAATTTAAAATGTGATGTCAAATTAAATCAAAAGAATTAGAAAAGAGAAGATACATAAGAAGCATGAGAAAAGGAAACAATCATAAAATAAATGAAATCAGCAAAAGCCAAAGTTACTTTGAAAAGACTGATAAAAATATACCATTATGCATGAAATAAAAAAAAGAGTATCCACAAATTCTAAATATCATCAATAATAACAAGGAAATCATTATAGATTCTATAGTCATGGGAGAGAAAAAGAGAATGTAATAAGTAACTTTAAGTCAAAAATTTTGACATAATTTGATGAAATAGATACATTTCTAGAAAATCATTAATAGTGACACAAGAATAAATAGCAAATCCGAATAGCTCTATATCTATTACAAATAAAATTGCAATTAAAGCTTTCCAAATATAGTGAGTCTAAATCAAATAAAATATTAAAAATCTGAAATGTTTCCAGGAAGAAACGTTGAATTCCTAATATAAAATATAACATAGCATATGCAATCCCTTTACTGAAAATTGTGAGATTTTACTGAGAGAAATTAAAGATATTCAACAGAAATAAAGGTGTACCATGTTCCTATGTCATTCCTGGTATTAGAAGAAAGATTCAGTATTTTAAATAAAGCTATATTTGTAATACACTGAAAATCACAATACTGTGATTAGTAATAGCGTAATTTGTCTGCATTATATTTGGTGGCAACTGAAAAACTGACTATAAAATGCAAATAAAAATGCAGTGTATAGATAACTTTGAAGAAAAAATATAATGTGAAGACTTACACTATTAGATATAAAGTTTTTATAAATGTATATCAATTATGACATTATGGAAAAGGTGCAAGTATAGATATTTCAATGAAACAGGATAGAGAGCTCATAAAGAGAACCACACAATATATTTAGCTGATTTGTGAAAAAACAGTGCTTCAGTACAATGAGGAAAAGATTCATTTTCAATAAATTGTGCTGTCTTTCATACATCGGTACAGAGAAAAATGAATATTAACATCCAACCTCACAACATACACAAAAATTATTTCATATAGAAGCCAATGTGTAACATAAAACAGTACAGTTTTTAAAAAGTAATACAGAGGACACTTCTATGACCTTAAGATTTAAAAAAAGACTCAAAAAGTAACTATTGAAGGCTAGTAAATAAGATAAATAGGTTAATAAATAGTAATAAAATAACATAAAAAATAAGGATTTGTAATCATAAAATAACTCACTGAGAGTGAAAAGGCAAGCAACAGAATGGGAAATGAAATTTGCAAACATAAATACAATAAGAACTCTTGATCAAAAGATACTTTTTAAACTCTACAAATGAATTTTTTGAAAAAAAAAAAAAATATGGCCAGGTACGGTGGCTCACGCCATTAATCCCAGCACTTTGGGAGGACCACTTGAGCCCGAGAATTTGAGACTTGTCTGGGCAACACAGTGAGAGACCTCTGCCTCTACAAAAAATTTAAAAGATTAGCCAGGCATGGTGGCCGTGGCCTGTAGTCCTAGCTACTCCTAAGTAGCTAGGCTCTTTTGAGTCTGGGAGGTCAAGGATGCAGTGAGCTCTGATCAACTGCTGCACTCCAGCCTGGGTGACAGAGTCAGAACCATCTCCAAAAAAAATTGATGTAGAAGAACTTCTAACAAGTGAGAGTGGAGACAGAGGCCAAAGATGCTGCTCTAGGCTGCTCCGTGAATTCCAGGACTTCTGAGAAGCACCCTCTGGACAGCGTCTTTACTGCCCTCCAGGACTCAGCTTGTTAGCAATGGCCAGCCAGACTCCATCCCCAGTGTGGAGAGGAGGTAGCTGATCCCAGAGGCGCTCCTAGCAGGCATGTGGAACCCGAGAACAGCTCGCCCTGCCAAGGCAATGGAGAGCAGGCTGGCAAGGCAGGAGCTCAGGCTCTGTGTAGCCAGGCAAGGAGGAGCCCCGCAACCATGCCACCACCCCTTACTACAAGAAGCCTCTGTATGGCATCTCGCACAAGGTCATGGAGAAGAAGAACCCTCCCTCAGGGGACCTGCTAAACACGTATGAGCTCTTCCAGAAGGCAAATGCCAGCAACAGCCCCTTGCTGCTTAGGCTCCTGAATGAGCCATAGAAATGGGACTGTGGCAGCACTGGGGCAGCCACCAACAGTGACCCTAACATCTACTTCCTGATCCAGGAGATGTTCTACATGCTCAACACGCTCACGTCCAACAGGTCCTAGCTGCAAAGCAAAGTGGACCTGCTCTCCCTGAAGGTGAACCCCACTGAGATGGTGGCCAAATTCCAGCCGACCCCCACCACCCCATAGCAGCTCACGGGCATGGAGCTCAAGCAGATCTTGGACCAGGTCCTGTCAGGTGGGGTCCTGGCCTGCTGCCTGCTGGTGCAGCTCTTCCCCCAAGCTCTTCAGCCACAGTCAACTTCTCCCGAGGCTGCAGTGCCTGCAGCTTTGAGGCCAAGCTTAAGCTGGAGTCACTGCACCTGCAGCTCATCCACAACTACATGGAGGTCTACTACCCCTCGGTGAAGGAGAGGGCTGTGTGACAAGCCGAGTGCTTGCCCCAGCTGAGTAAGTTCTTCAGCCGCTTCTGGGCCCAGCGGGAGATGGAGAACAGCCAGCCCGGTGGCCAGGCTGCCAGCTTGAGGCTGAGCATTGGACCCCGGCCACTTCCTGGACCACAAAGACGAGGAGGAGGGCCTGTCTCTGGACAGGAGCAGCACCATCACCTCAGACCACGTGGTGGACATGTAGGCCCTCACCCAGTTCCTGGATGAAGCCTCTTCACCCGGCGAGTTTGCCGTCTTCCTCCTCCACTGGCTCTTCCCTGAGCTCTTCCACTACGGCAAGCTGGGCGAGCAGGACAGCTGCTACGGGGACGGCGGCAAGCAGGAGCTGGACCTGCAGAGGCTGCAGATCATCAGCAACTACACGGAGGTCTACTTCCCCCACATGCAGGAGGACGAGGCCTGGCTGCAGCGGTGCACCCAGTGCATCAACGACAAGCTCCAGGGCCTGGGGCTGGACGCGGGCAGTGAAGGCGAGCCCCCCACGCGACAACTGCTACAACTCCTCCAACCTGCCTGATGACATCTCGGTAATCAGGGTGGAGGATAGCTTCAAGGGCGAGCGGTGCCGCTCCAAGAAGATCTGACTGGTACCTATCGACTTGGACAAATTGGAGATCCCCAGCCCAACTTGGAGTTGCCCAGCGCCGACTGCCTGCTCAGCAATGAGCATCTTCGCAGTATCTAGGAGAGCAGCCTGTCCATCGGCAACTTCACTTCGCGCCTGCTGGTGCCCCTGTTCCCCAAGCTCTTCACCCATGACAACCTGCACAAGCAGTACAGCTGCAGCGACTCCCTGGGCAAGAAGCAGCTGGACCCGTCCTGCATCAAGCTCATTTGCCCCTAAGTGCACCTGCTCTACCTCCGCACCAAAAACAATCGCGTCTGGACCCTGGAGTTCATGGGCAACCTGCACTGGAACACGAACAGAGGCGCTCCTACCAGCAGCAGTGCAAGGTCCACGTGCTGGCCCCCAGTGTAGAAACATGAGGAGCTATGCAATCAATCCCGAGAGGTTCAGGGAGGAGTTTGAGGGTCCCCCGCTGCCCCCGAGAGGAGCAGCAAGGACTTCTGCAAGATCCCCTTGGATGAGGTGGTGGTCCCTCACTGAGCTTCCCGGTGCGCTCTCCCTACCTGCTGTCCGACAAGGAGGTGCGCGAGATCGTGCAGCAGAGCCTCTCCGTGGGCAACTTTGCGGCGGGGCTCCTCCACCGCCGAGAACTTCCGGCTGCAGTACAACCATTTCCGGGCTTGCAACAAGAAGCAGCTGGACGCTACGCAGCTGCGGCTCATCTGCCACTAGGTGGAAGCCGTCTACCCCGTGGAGAAGGTGGAGGAGGTGTGGCACTGCGAATGTATCCCCAGCAACGACGAGCAGTGCCACTGCCCTAACAGGAAAAAATGCGGCATCCTCAAGAAAGCCAAGAAAGTGGAGAAGTGAAGGCCCATGGCCTGCCCAGAGACTCGGGGTCACTAGAGACTGAGCTTAGGAGCATGCCTATGGCATCCACAGACAGGCACCTTATGTCCGTGGGGTGTGTGGCTTACTACACTTGCACATGTAAACACCCAACCAACCACAAGAAAGAAGACTTGAGTTTGGTCTCTTGTCCTCTAGACTTCTGTCCTGTGTTCCCTGGTGGTGCAGCCTGAGTGTGGGGAGCGCAAGCTGTGAGAGCAGGGACTAGTGGGTAGCGGTCCTCTCTACCTGGTCGTGTCCTCCCCAGCCCCTCACAATTTCAAATGCAAACTCAGCAGCTCTTTTGCTCCTCTTCCCATATTTTACAGCTTTCATTTTTATCCAGTTTTTAAAAAATTTAAACCCTTAAAAAAATCATTGGGCTCTTTGGGGGCCATTTTACTTAGAAAAAAATCTTTTTAAAAGTGCCATCTTCAGGCCAGGCGCGGTGGCTCATGCCTGTAACCCCAGCACTTTGGGAGGCCAAGGCAGGTGGATTACCTGAGGTCAGGAGTTCAGGACCAGCCTGGCCAACGGTGAAACCCCATCTCTACTTAAAAAAAAAAAAAAAAAGCAAAAATTGGCCAGGCGTGGTGGTGGATGCCTGTAATCCCAGCTACTCAGGAGGCTGACAGGAGAATCACTTGAACTCGGAAGGCAGAGGTTGCAGTGAGCCAACATAGTGCCACTGCGCGCCAGCCTGGGAGACAAGAGCAAAACTCCGTCTCAAAATAAATAATAAATAAATAAATAAGTAAATAAAAGTGCCATGTTCGTGTACAATGCCTAATCACAGCTTCAGGTGGCATGGATACTGATTTTACTGACGTTGTATTTACATCTGATTCTGGAAGAGTCAAGAGGCCTCTTGGATGGCAGTAGAGGGGATGGAACAGTGTGAAGTCCTTTGTGACCATGTGCAAGTTTTCCCTTCTGCTCCAGTGCCTCAGAAGGCTTCCATTCAGCTTGGCCTGTCCATCAGGCACGTGGGTAAAATGTTGTGCTCACTGTGTAGAGGAGAACACTCGATGATGATGAAGAATGTAGAAAGGCATGGAAACATGTCCGCAGTGTCTTCATTTGAGCTGTGTCCTTCCACTGTCCCCATTCCCTCTCCACACATGGTTGCTTGTCGGAGATTCTGGGTTCTGGGAGCTGTGTGGTGACTTCCCCAAACCTCAGTGTTAGCTCCTCCAGGCAGCACCACATCCTCGTTCCCCAGGGCGGGTCCATGTCTGGGCACCTCTTGGGGATACCAGGCATTGGAAGGACACAGGTCATCTCAGATGGGGCACCCATGTCCCTTCCCAGGGTCCACTCAGAACTTTCCCCTTGGACTCCCTAGAAAGTCCTGCTGTCCTCCACCTGGCTACCTCTTGGCTTTGGGAGACACATGTCTTCTCTCCCCACTGACTGAGAATGTCAGACTCCTGCCGGCCAGCTGCATGCTTTCCAGGAGCACCAACCAGGAAATTCCCTGACAGGTAAAATCTTTAAAAATGACACTTTTACCTTCCTGACTTTGGGGGCCAAATGCCTAAGAGGGAAAGGAAACAGTCTAACCAGAGTCCAGGAAAATTAATTGAATCCCATGGGGTAGACATAAAACCCCTGTGGGAATATTACAGGTTCAATAACCTAATGGCTTAGTATTTTGCTACTTTAAAATGCAGAGATAACAGAAACAATCTGAATATTCTTCATATAGCTGGTAAGGACTTCAGTTCCAGTGGCCATATAACATAATTTTGCCTGTACCCAGAGGCATTTTTAAAAATATAACATCAGATTTTAAGCAATGTAAAGTTGCTAATCTAACTTGTAAATTTGCTTGTGTCATTTAAAGATTATTTCTGTTGAAACTGCAAACCTGAATTACTGAAATCTAGAAAGGCACAGGGACTTACTCTGTCACACACAGCTACTCGTGCACACACACACTGCTTACTAAAAGCTGAGGTGAGAGGAAGGGGGCCTACATGAATAACAAGTTCAACTTCTTTGTGCCTGGAAAGAAGGGACTAGTGCAGCCAGGAGACTCACTTTACCTCATCGCTTGGGCCCTTCTCTATGCCTTAGTCTCTCCAGCACATGCACACAGCATGCACACACAGGCACCCTACCCAAAGACAGCTGTGGCCTTCTCTCCACCTGGCCGCTGGTTGTTGGGGGTGAGGGGTCCCATGAAATTTGTTCTGGTTTCTACGATGTAAACAAGAAGACTCTAAGCCCTGAATTGCCCTGCTTTCTAGAGGGTGAAATGTTGACCCTGCAACTTTAGAAGCACAATTATTAATAACTCTTTTGAAATTCCCATCTACCCATGTCAGAGAAGTTCAACAAGTTCTAGGAATTAAATATGTCTGTTTGTAACCTAGAGCATGCTCAATTTTTGGAAGCCATATTTCAGTGATGATTTTCTTAACACCTTTCTCGTGTAGGGCTTCTCCCCTCAAAATCTTACAGTCCCTTTCTGTGAAGAGAAATGGACACATCCTGGGAACTATTCCTGTCCCTCTGGACTGTGGTCAGTTAATGACTGCAGGTCCCGTGCCCTGTCTATATCATGTCCTCACTTCTCCATCCATACAGGTGGCTCCAGTGGGCATTTTTTTATTTTAAACTTTTTACACGAAGCGATAGAAGTAGAAAATACTGATTTTTTTCAAAATTTAATGTGTTCCATGAAATCTACTGACAATCCCTTTCCTTCCCCCTGTCTAAATTCTTTGTTTTTTACTTGTTTGTTTGTTTTTTTTGTCTTGTATCCCAAGGACTAAAAAATTAGCAGACACGTTTTGATGTTGAGTGAACTAGTAAGTCACAGTAGGTGGTAAGATTCATTGGTTTCTCTGTTAGTAAGTTTTTAAAGAATGAAGATAGGTATAAATGTACTGAGTGGCCGTTTAATTGGTAAGGGTCGCTGGCCCAAAAACACTAGAGCATGGCCACATGGTTTCCTGTAGAGATGGCCTCAGTTTCCAACATTCCCCCCAAATGTTTGCTTCTCACCCAATAGAGGGGGGATCTTGAGACTCCCAAGTGGAGGTTGTGAGCTTGCACCCTGCCTCACTGTGTAGACAGACTGTATGGATATATGAAGTGGGGGTGGGGGCCAAGGGGCTATTACTGCTGTTTGGAAATATTTGCCTCTTGTAGATCCAGCCTTAATGGTTTTGTGACATCCTAGTACTAGCAAACCCTGCACAAAGTGGGTATCAGAGTTAATACTGTGAGGAGACAAAGTAGTGAGAATAGTTTTGCTAAAGATAATGAAGTATCACATAATGTCTGCATTTTACCATTGATTTGAGTGCATCGTTAGAAAAACTTAATGTAATGAAAAACCCAGGACATTTTTGGAAATTGTATGCTCTCTAGCAACTTTGTGTGAATTTTTATACAAACACTGTTTTATGAGTTACATAAAATGTTGTAAAAATAGAAAAAAAGAGGAAATTATCCTATACTCTCCTGGTACAAGCACAGACCACACACTCACAGCTCTAGAGTGGACACACAGCCACCACATTTCCTGAATAAATTCACACTCTTCAGATTACACAAACTCAAACGTGCAGATGCCTGAATAACACACCCACGATATACTCACAGATCCAAATACACACATGGCTGTATACTCCCAAATACAAACATACACAAGCCTCCATCTTGAAAACTATAAATATTCTGTCCATATCCTCAGGTTACATACACAGAGTGGTAACACCCAAATACACCCAGCCATCTCTCTGCCTCCAAATTCTTCATACCAAAAATGTACACCTAAATTCTCATCTAGACACCGTGAGCATAAAGTCCTCTACTCTGAATACACACAAATCCAACACACAAACCATTAAAACATAGAACATTACCTGCCTTTTCAAATGTATGCACACATATTCACAATATCTCACAGTACCGTCAAAATACACAAAACCACCCCCAGCACGCAAATACACACACACCATTCAAATAGGAACACATAACTATTCCAGTACCCTCAGAATAAACCCAAAACCCACTATGCTTCTGTAATATACTAAAAACTCACCCATATTTCCCTAAAAACACATTTCTGACACCACTGAATACTTAACCTACCTACATAAATATATATCTTAAATATATAACACATATACATGACACAGAATACAAATACCCAAAACAGATACAAATCCCCAAAATGCGTTAGTACAAAAATATCCCACACCTGCCAATGCCTCCCTTGTCACACACCAGCCTTCACACACCTAAACACACTCCCTCATCAACTCCCCATACTCCTTAGTGAAATATAAACACAGCAATGGAACATGTTCTGAATGTATACACAATGGGGCAGATGTATCACTATGAAGAGTTTTCATGGTCCTTCTCTGTGGTGTCTCTGTCTGAGAGATTATACATCCCTAGTCTGTTTAACTCGAGTATGGCCACAGGACTTGTTACGGCAAATGAAATGTGAGCAGAAATGCCATGTATGACTCTGAGCAGAAGAAGTCCTTCTAGTCCTGTCCCAAATGAGGCCGCTTCATCCATCTGGATCCAAGGCACAGGACCAGTAACTGATCAAAGCCAACCAATGGAGGACACATAACATACATGAGAAACCTACCTTGTTGGAAGTCACTGAGATGCAGAATTATTTTCTTACATCAGATAATCTGAGATATTTTGATGGATGCATACCCCACCCACCAAAACATAGAGAAATACCACACTGCACACACACACACATACACATCCTCTCAAAACTCCCCAAATATGTGTCCTCCATCATCTACAGTTAGAAATACACATCTACAACCTTCCATGATCCAAATAAATGCACAGACACGCCAACTCCCAATCTCCAAATGCATATATTAGACACTCCAACCTTCTCAGGCCAGCTGCATAAAACCTGCAGAAGCTATGAATTCACACATGCCTCATCCCACCAGAATTCAACACATACTTCACATAAACTTACCCTCCTTCAAATACATGTACATGCTCCCTACACATACTCTGAATATCCACATAAACTACCCACAGTCTAGAACACATATAATCCAAAAGAATCCTCACATTATACACAAAACTCCAACTCTACCACAAACATATGTGGTGGCTTTCCTCCCTAATACATATACAGCCCCTCAAACTCCCTAAATTCATACATACAAACTCCAACTTTGTATGCACAAAGACACACTACCCTAAACATACAGACCTCCACCTCCTACAATCCTGAACACACAGACACATGCATTTGTCTTCCACCCTCAGACTACAAATGAAGAAACGGATTCAAGCTGAACAGAGGCAGACTGTGGTCGATGCAGGCATCAGCCACCTAGATCCCTCCTTGATGAATGACTTGTTTCACCATTTGCTGGGAATACTGTTGGAAGATAGACTTGGCTCTCAGGCCCTCCCAGCCAGGGTTGCTTCAGCTATGGAGAGCACCCGTGCTGAGTTCTCTCCTCTTTCTGGGGAAGCTTCATATCCAGTGGCTAATCCAAGCAGGTATAAATCGGCTGACTAAGGACAGTTCTATTGAGACACTTTAGTCCCACAGCAGCAAATGGGGTCAGGTGAGACTGTTTGGGGGCCCGAGTCATAGTTTAACTTCTCCAATGCAACTATGCTCCCTTTTTTCACTTTTTAAAAAGCAAAATATTATACTCATAAATTCTCAGGGACTGAACTAAGGGCACCCAACCTGGGACCACATTCTTTGATTCCTTCATTCAATGATTATTTTATTTTTTTATTTTTTTTGAGATGGAGTCTCGCTGTGTCACCCAGGCTGGAGCACAGTGGCGCAATCTCGGCTCACTGCAAGCTCCGCCTCCTGGGTTCATGCCATTCCCCTGCCTCAGCCTCCTGAGTAGCTGGGACTACAGGCACCCACCACCATGCCCAGCTAATTTTTTGTATTTTTAGTAGAGACAGGGTTTCACCATGTTAGCCAGGATGGTCTCAATCTCCTGACCTTGTGATCCGCCCACCTTGGCCTCCCAAAGTGCTGGGATTACAGGCATGAGCCACCACAGCCGGCCCATTCAATGATTATTTATTAAGCATCAACAAATACAGTGATGACTACTCTCGTACGGAGACTATATCCCATGGAAGTAAACAGATAATAAATAAATATACTATGAATACAAACACGTACCCACAGTTTCCTGGAGATGTTCAGTCAGCAATTAGATTAAGCAACTGAGGCTCTGTAGAGACAAGTGAGGGGCTAAAAATATAGATTTGAGGAAAAATGCAAAGGAGAGAGTACATTCCCTCATATAAAATTGTTTCTACTGGTGAGGTTTCCTGCAATTTTGGCACGAGGCATGCATTCGTTTTCAGGTCTATCGGTTATTTACTGTGGTAATACTGTAGATCGGCAGATTACTGCAGAATCCAATGGACTGAAGCCATAAGCATTCACATCAGGCCTCTGAGGGTCAGTGATTTGGCTTGGCTCTGCTGGGTTGTCCTTCTGCTCCAGTCTGTTCCACTGTTCTTTGTTGCCTCCTTGGTACAGACACTGTAATGAGTGCCCCAGAGGATTCTAAGGTGAATAGGTCAGCTCCCTGTGTCTGAGGTTTAAATCCTGTAGGAGCAGAGGTTTCCAGCATTAATTTTGCTACGAGACAGAGGTTGAAGTTGGGGATTTAGGGGCAAGAGCAGGGAGCCCATGCTCCCCTGGGGCCATCAGAAGAGGGGGCTCTGAGTGTGGATGGGAGGGGGCCTAAACTAGGGATATGGGCAGTTATGTTCCATATGGACTAGTAATCACATTAGCTAACAGTTATGCCATATGCACCTACAGTACAGCCTTCACTGCTCCAAGCAATTTACATGTATGAATGCCAATCTTTATAACTCCGTGGAGTTAGCACTATTATCCTCATTTTACAGATAAGTAAGCTGAGGCTCAGAGAGGTTAAAATACTTGCCGAAGGTCACAAAGGTCAGGTATACACTGGGGCTTCTGGGATTTGAGCCAGCAGTCTGGTTCCAGAGCCTGTACCCTTGACCTGACCATGGCTGCCCCTTGAGAAACTTCCCTGCCACTAGGGGAGTGCTGAGTGCAGAGAAGACATTTCATACAGGAAGTAACATTTCAGTTACATCTTCTGGCAATGAAGCTCCCCCTACAATAAGGGGTCCTCATGGGGGAGGATCACCCAACCACAGCCCTTTCCAGTGCCCACTGTCAGCACAGCAGCTGTGTCCTTGCTGGTAGAACACCCCATCTCCTACCACCTGCTTCCCAAGCTGGGCCTGGGCTTGTCCCTCCTGGGATACCTCCACCTACATTTGCCTCCACCTCTCATTAGGAACCTTGGGTGACTCCCAAGAGAAGGCCCTGGTCTCCTTAAATATCCCAATTCTAACCTGCAGACACCATGGACATACTTATTACTCAAAGGATGGTTGAATAAAGTCTTGATCTGCAAGAAGGACCTAGACCACTGAGCCCCAAGCTGACATTCCCCCAGTGTTCCCTGCTTACAGCCCCAGGAAATGGGCCTGGGCAAGGAAGGAGAGGCTGGGGACTCTTGTGTGTAGGGGGGCTTCATATGCACTGACATGCCCCCTCCACCTCTTTGTGCAGTCAAAGCCTGCCTCCCACTCCATTCCCGACCCCCAGCTCTCCCTGCTCTGTTCCTAGTGTCTGCCTGGCTGGCCCATTCTGTCTTCCATGGTCAGCCCATTCTGCCTTTCCTGGTCTTGCCCGCTAAGTCTCCTTCCTTTGACCCCAGGCTCCTGCAGTGGGCATCAGAACAGCCTCCTTTGAAGGGGCAGTTCCTCAGTGGCCTCACTGTTTCCTTCTGAGTGTTCTCAGACCCACTGCTGTGTCACTATAGGGCACCAGGGCCCAGTGAGGACTGAGATGGGAACATATCCTTTTTCCTATCAGCTCCTGGGAAACAGAACAGTCAGAGGCTTCTAAGGGGCTAGACAGAGGGGCCACTCAGCACACAGTTGAGGATATCTTCTGTTCATAGAGAGAAGGGGGTGGTGCAGGATACATTTCATGACATACACTCCTCAAAAATATTGAGCCCAGAACAAATGGCTTAGGCCAACCTCAGCGATTCTAGCAATTGCCATTCATGCAACCTGCATGGGAGATTTTCTGTGCTGATTCAAGACCAAGAGACACATGTACTTCTCCCCTAAAACTCAGGATCCATGACTACCCATTTCAAAACAAAGAAATCCAAGAAGATCTACCTGGTATACATTACAGTGCATTTTTTTAAGACATATATTATAAAAGCAGACAGAGCTCCATTCTGCCAATGAAACACAATACAACTAGTGCAACATACCCTCATTATGTTAGGGCAGGACATGAGGGGGCAGCAAGAACCACCAGGAATCCATTTGTACCACAGGGAAGTGGCTATTAGAACATTAAAGGAAGTGATGTTGGCACATTTTATTGGCGGAAGGATTCACCACGAGGAAGAAAAGGCCAGAAGGCGACTCCCGGTAAGGAGCAAGGCCCACAAATCCTCAGGTGAGTCTGAGGGAGGAGGTGGTGGCTGTGGGGTCAGCAGGTGGACACCTCCATCACGTGGCTCCCTCTGCTGGGCTTGTGGCCCCATGTGCAATAGAGAAACTAATGGAAGGTTTGGTGACCCAATCAGAAACATGAAGCTGGCCAGGCGTAATGGCTCACACCTGTAATCCCAGCACTTTGGGAGGCCGAGGCAGGTGGATCACCTGAGGTTAGGAGTTCGAGACCAGCCTGGCCAACATGGCAAAACCCTGTCTTTACTAAAAATACAAAATTAGCTGGGCTTGGTGGTGCATGCCTGTAATCCCAGCTACTCCGGAGGCTGACGCAGGAGAATGGCTTAGAACCCGGGAGGCGGAGTTTGCAGTGAGCCGAGATCGTGCCACTGCACTCCAGCCTGGGCAACAGAGGGAGACTGTCTCAAAAAAAAAAAAAAAAAAGAAAAGAAAAGAAAAAAAAAGAAAAAAAAAGAAACATGAAGCTGAGATGCGCTTGCCACTCCAGGGGCATCCTGAGCCTTTGGAAAGAACCCATTGACAGGGTTCTCAGAAACATCAGAGCCACATTTTCTCAGGGGAGCTTCCCTGTCTCTCCAGAACCCAGCTCCCAGCACTCCTCAGGACAGAGCCTGCCCAGCTCTGCCCGTGTCACTTCACTGACCCCCACCCCTGCCAGGCTTCTCCCACACCCGCAGGGCCAGCACCCAACGTGCTGAGAGAATGGGGACCCAGAACCAGATGAACACATCAGGGGAAACTGAATCCATTCTCTCTTGGGGTCCTGAGCCTCCCAGTGACAGAAGATCCAGGAGATGCGAGTGGGAGTTCGCCCTAACAGGATCTAACATCATTCTCCAGATTGCTGAAGGGACACAGATTGGTGCCTCCTCTCCTTGACTCTACCCTCCTCACTCGTTAGCACGAGGCCTGGCTGTACATCCCTGCCAAGGTGCAACTAAGACCTTCGCCTGCAGCTCAGGGGTGCCCCAGATAGGAGCACAAGAGGAGGCTCATCCCCACCCACAACCCAGGCCGGACCGAATCTGGCTGCCCAGGCTCTGTGTCTGGCTTCTGCCTCAGGACCTGAGCCCGTGTAAACTCAGGCTTCCTTGGCCTGCCCTCCCCAGGCCCAGGTTCTAAAGGTGTGCTCCCCACCACTTCCTTGTTGTTCCTCCACTTTGTCCCTAGAATTACAGCCCAGCTCTAGGTGGGACTGTGAAGCTCTGCCCAATGCTTTCCACGAGAAGTCAGATTCAGGCCCTTGTGCCTGAAGACTCCTTGTGAAGAGCAGATGACACCTTCTCCAAGAGCAGCTAAGGAATCACCTTGGCTCCTCAGGCTGAGTATACATTTTCTGTACGGAACTTCAGAAAGAAATGGTCAACATTCATTCCTCACTTCACCAGAGAAAGAAGAAAATGTCATGTGCCTTTGATTCCCTCTTTTTACTAAGACTCCACTGAGATAAAACTCCTAACACAGAAGCCAACACGTATTCTCAACACTGGGTACCTGCTGGAGGTCCTGCCTTAGCCCCGAAGCCTCAGGTTTCCATGGGGACAGGTTGGTTGAGAACTGGTGGCCCAGCTCTCAGCCTGACACCCAACAGTATCCCCACCCAGGGGGCAGATGGTAGTGCAGGCACAGGTTCTGCAGGCTTTCATCTCATGGAACGTACGTTAGAGGGTGTCCTTGTCACTCACCATGCCCCAGAGGAATCAGCAGGGACATCAGGACTGAGAGAAGACATGGCACATCTGACCTCCTGTCCTGGAAACCCCACATCTTTCTGACTGTGCCGATCACACGGACAATATCTAGAAAAGTTCTGCTCTGCACAGTGTTCTGTCTACCAGGCCCACCCATCTGAGGACCCAGATGCTAGGAACACACAGATACTGAAGGAGCAAACACCTGCCTAAGGTGCAGGTACCCCTGCATCCATCTGTGGGAGGAAGAGCAAGAAACTACCATTTATATGGATTCTTTGGCCCTAAGAATGGACCAACTATTTAGGAGTAACACAGTGATGCAGAATGACCAGGGAGGGTCATTCTCAACCATGCTCCCTGGTCATTCTGCATCACTACAATACACATAGAATCCCCAGAATACACACCCATTAAAGCCTCAATATTCTTGCTTCATACAAACATTTGCTTACAGATCCTGAACACACACACACACACACCCGCCCCGGGGTGTGTTGCTAACTGCTTAATAAAATGCTCTCCGGGGGAAATAGGAAAGCCTAGAATTGTGATGCTTATGTGGTGTAAATATCTCAGCATGACTAATTTTAAACTACCAACCTAATGCCACTGAACACAGAGATGAGAAGAGATGTGCCGTGCCCAGTGGCTACCCCAAGCTAGTACAAGCCAGCTCCAGCACAGCCACATCCTTTCATAGGAATACGTGTACACAATCTACCTGCACCCTGAGTAGGACCCTCAACTCTCACCCCAAATATAAAAACAAAACCAAACCAGGTACCTCCAGAACACAACCTCCTCATATATCCTGAACAGACACACACAACTGAGATAGGATAGGGTGGTCATAGCCTCCATTAAAGGAGAACAAACTTGCTAAACAGATGAAGAGAACAAACCATCCGACAGTGCACAAGGAGGTCCTGCAGTAAGGAGGTGGAAAAGAAGAAGGGAAAATCCCCAAATTCACACAAGTGCGAAAACCCATGATTAGTGTCCCTGGGTTGACCAGTGCTCACTATAACAGTGAAAAACACACCCTTGGGTAGAGATTTAAGATGTTAATGATTCACCTGATATAGGCACTAGCATGTGCAGCAATAGCGCATGCACGTCCAGAGAACAGCCCAGAGAGTGCTTAACAGTGACACCCCTTCCCACCCCTTCATGAATAGTCATGTAAGGCTCCCATAAAGGAGGTTTCCCCAGTGTCAGTCAATGCTGTCTCACCTTTCAGCAGCCCACTCTGATCGGCTGTCAGAGTGTATATTCACTTTGCAGTAACCTCTCTTGCTTACTTTTACGTTGGACTCACTCTCAAAGTAAGACTTCTTTTGTGCAGCAAAGTCAAGAACCTGAACCAGCCCACCAGCAACACAACTGCTACCTGTACCCTAAATACACAGATGGCCTGCCCGATTATTACTTAAATTTGCAGACAAAACTCTACCCACCCCAAATGCTCACCTCACTGCTAAAACCATATATGTATATATATACGTGCCCAAATACAAACATGTTCAATGAACACAGTACCAATATATACCCATATATACTGTGAACCCTGAAAGGGCTGATCATGACTGGCTAACTGGGCCTAAACTCAAAATGGAGCCAAGCAGCCATTTGCTGACTGCAAGTCTCACACATTTACCCTGCTTCCTGCAAAAACCACGTACTTGTGTCACTTTGGGACTTTCACAGCTGTCTGTTCCTGTTTATGTCACCTGAATCAAGGGGTACCATTTTGTCATATGGACTTAAGAAATAGACTGTGACTTGCATCAGCCAATCAGAAATAAACAAGCTTGTATCCCTCATTTGCAGAGTGAACCAGATTGGGAATCTGAGAACGAATTTCTCTGTAAAAGATAATACCTCTCTTTGTTCTTTCAGAGTGTACCTTTGTTTTGCACTGAAGGCTGGGACTCCTTGATTTGCAAACAGCACAGTGGAACCAAATTTCTATTTTTTTCTTTTGTTGTTTTTTTAAGAAAATCCTTTTCAGTAGATTTGTTAACAGTACATAATGAAAATCCTATAGGCATAGGCTCAAAAAAAAATCACAAGGTATACAACACTTGTGTCATGCATCACCCAGAAAAAGAATCACGTACAATCCCACAGCTCTAAAATATAGGAATCCATGATTCTTGAATCCAAACACAACCTACACAACCTCTCTGTTTCCAAATACATGCACTGAACCTCCACATCTCCCAGAATACAAAACACAGAAGCCACATAAACTCAAATACACACAGAACCACAAACTATTTTTATCAAATACATATAAGTCCACCTCACAAACTCTGAGAACACAGATACAAGTGGCAACACCAAATTCTGCGAGTATTACATTTCACAACAGACACAGAGGACCACTAAGTCTTAATATACCCAAAACCCCTCTTATACACACTCACAAACTACCCATGAATACACACCTCACCCTCCCAGGTAAAACCAATACAAAAAAAAAAAAACACAAAAACACCAATAATGCTCTAATATACGCACACAACTTTCATATACCCATGGGCACATACAAACTCACAAAAATATCCCCAATCCCTGAGTGTATAAATCCCTCGAAACACTATCCAATCAATATGCTACATCTCCAGAATACAACCTCCTCACCTCATCCCCTAAACATGCCCAAACATGTGTACGAACATCCTAGCATTCTCCAAAGAAATACACTTTAAATACTAACAATCCCGTATTCTATAAACAGACTTAGATAATTCATCTATCTGCTGATAAATATACACACAAACCAGTATACACACCCAAGATGCACAGAAATATCTCCAGCATATCATTTATAAATACCCATAAAAACACTTCCCAATCCCAAATTATCCCAATCTAGTATGAACCAGCTCCCACATTGCCAAGTACTAACCAATAACCATATCACATACCTCTAATACATATAAATTCAACTCTCCCACTCTCCTGTATAAAAAGAGAACCCCATCTCTCTATCAGACACACACATACTAAATTCCAGAATATATAACCCTAATAACCACTTACTGCAAAACACAAGCACATAGCTCCACAAAACCTTCATCTAAACTGCCACGCCCTTGAACGCACACACAAACTCAATACTCATGTAGTTGTCTATATGCCCTAAATATACCCGAGATTAACTAACACGCCACAAATATGCAAACATGCCACCTCATATCCCCAAATACACATACAGTTCCACAATACTGCCCGGCCCAGTTATGACCTTCTTTAATCTGCAATCTCCACACAGACACAACCAACCCACACACGTGAATACATATTAGATTCTCACCAATTAAATACATATCAAATTCCAAACTAAGAATTCATATAAACACATTTTCACATACACAAAACCACCCCCACAAATCTCACACCCTCCAAAATCCAAAATAAATCTTCCTGACATTCTCAAGTACACACTAACCCAACCACCCAAGATTCACACGTGTGTGCAGTAAATTTTAGATACATGTGTAGCCTACAATTTACAAATGATATACCACTACTTTTTATTTATAAATTCCACATAAGTAAGCGATTCTCATGGGAGCTTTTCTTGACTTTGGCCACACTCTTGCATCCACAACCAACTTGTGCTACCAAGTGAACAGACTATGACTAAAGGCCTGTTCTTCCACTTTGCAGCTGCTCCTATCAGTGACAAATCAGCGTATTAGAACATGCATGCTGGCTGATCATTCTGATCAAGTCAACAAGCTTCACAACTCACTCGATGAGGTCGTCCGTGAGAACTTCACTGTTTTACCAGGACAGGAGCTACTTCTCTGCTGAACTGCATCACGGTTTCAACTGCTGAGGTTTTGCATTGTTTGGAATGTGAAAGGCATGGCTGAGACACACTTCGGCATTCCCACTGCATTGTTACACCTCCCCCATCACTTCAGGTCCAGGTGAGCAAGGGAAAGGAGTGCGGCCTGGGCATCAGGCAGGGCCCCCGCTAGGAAAGCTATGAACGATACTGCCTTGAGCGCAGCCACAGGCCTGCTCTGGTCACAATGTGGGGTCGCCCCGCGGACACTGGTGACCAGTGGGAGCATGACCAGGAGGTGATTACCTTCTAATCACCCTTGGTTTTATTTTTAGGTAACATCAAGAAGGACGCCATGAGAGTGAAGGCCGTTGGGTAACCGCCCTTTGCTCTCGCGCTGCGCGTCTCCCCGCCATAAACCGCCGCAACCGGCGCTGGGAGCGGTTGAGGGCGGCCGGCCTCACGCTGAAACCTCACCCGCCTCAAGGCTCGTGTGGCGGCACACGGGGCAGGCCAGGAGCCCGCCCTGGGAAGGCCCCGCTGGAGATGTGGAAATGGAGGGAGGCAGCACCTGGGCGCTTCCTGGGGCCAGACAAGCCCCCTCATTGGAACCTCCATGACCGTGCCTCTGAGAAACCAGCGCGTCTGCAGCAACCACTTCTAATTTTCGGTAATACAAACCTGCAGTCCATGCACTTAGGTAACACCCTTGCTGAAAGGTTTACCTTTGGAGGGTTTATCCTAAAGCAAGGTATCCTCAAATTGCATGTCTTACATTCCCTTTGGATGGCATTTATTTCATTCCTGCTCATGCCTTTCAAAAAATAGTATGCCCTGTTTTCCTACTCAGTCTGGAGGTTCCATTAAAGAATATTTCTGGCAAAGAATTTTAGACCTGAAAACACACTCCAAAATATACTTTCTTCTGACTCCATTACCAGAGTTTTTCCTACCGCATTCAAATGATTTCTAGAAATGTTTTTGTTGTAGCCTTGATCAATTTCAGTTGATAAAGCAGCAGATAGTAAGGGAACAATTCCACGCTCCCCACCCCTGACTCTGCAACACAGTGCAGAATTCCAGTTGGCAATAAAAAACTAGTAGAGAAGCAACTCACTGACTTAAGTTTGTAATAGCTTCAGAAAAAACTTTAATTGTCACATCCTTTCTGCTCATTTGCAGGATTCCTATCGTCTGTCTCCACGTGATAACACTGAAGAGCCTTCACGTTGATGCAGGCCCAGGGCCTCAAGTGCAGAGACTGAGAGCTCTGCAGGACACAGCATGGAGCTGACATTCCTCTACTGGGTGGAGGAGCATGTGTCCTCTGAACAGGGGATCCAAGCCCTGAGATGTTCTTTCTCAGCTGTCAGTGCGGCCCAGGACTTTCTGTGGGGATGCTCACAGAGCAGGGGCTGGAGGACTTTTAGCCACCACCTCTCATGGCCAGTCTTCACAAATTACCTTTGGCTAATTTGATTGTCTCTCTTCCTGGGATCTAGGACTTCAAACATGTACAGAAGCAATTGCAGAATTAAGACAAGACACTTCCACAATATATTTTTTGTATCACTGGCTCAGAAAAAGACTCATTCAAATCCTGTATCAAAGCCATGGGTGAGAATCTTGAGAAAGCATCAGTTGACTGACTTGACAAGGGAGGAAGCAACCAAAAATTCTGCCCTTCTTCAGTATCTGAGTATGGTATTTTGCTTCAACATCCCTCTTAGATGAAGTTATTGATTGAAAATCATTTTAAGTTTGCCCCATGGTAAAAGATCAAGTCCTCAGAAAGATCTCCAAAGCGTTTATGGTTTGTTTTGTTTTGTTTTGGTAAGTTTACCATGATTTTGCTTGAATTGCTCTCCATTGATCTTCTCAGCTAAGATTGAGGTAGAGTTGCACAGCAGAAGAGGGCTGCATGTACCTGGGGGTACAAGGATTGCTTCCTAAACAATGATAAGCACACAGCCGCCTAATAGTCTGGATCGGCTGAGACCATTCTGATTTCAAACACCCAGTCCCCTTGCCTTCCTAAGAACCCCTGTGTTTCTCAGACTGAAGATGTGTTTTGAATTTTGTTCACGAAGTGAGGCCGCTGTTGAAACTCGTCAAGACTGGGAAAGAGCCAAAGTGGGAAGGAGCATGGGTTGATTGGCACAAAAGTAGGTCTGTTGATAAAGAATGGAAGTAAAGGAGACATCAGGTAGAAGCTTTTGCTGTGAGTCAGAAGGACAATTTAAAAGTTGCCTAAAGAGGCACACGCCATCTCTGCTGCTGCCTTCCAGTTGGAAGGGAAACTCAGGTTCTTGCCTAATGGCTGAAGCCCTTCACAGAATGTCCCCCACCCCTACCGGCTGCCCACTGCCCCTCCCCCTCTGCAGAATGTCTGGGGTCCTATGTTCCAAAAACCTGTTTACATTCAAATTTTACCTGCTTCAGTTGGACTCAGGAGCATCTGCTGAACCAGGTCACCCTCTGAGTCTTACCCTTGGCTTTTCTCATTGCGGAAACTGCCAGACAGTGGTGGTCAGTGCCCAGCCTGAGGGGATGGCTTCAAATGGAGGTAAGCCTGCAGGGATGGGGGCATTATCCGAGTCTGTCATGCCTCAACTCCTTAGGAATTCAAATATGACACTGCCCCGGGGACAGTTGATAGGGCTGATGTTGAGGAGGGAGGGAAGACTGGATGTCCCCAAGGACATCACACCTGGGGATGGCCATGGCACCGTGAGTCTGTGTTTAGGGAGGACGGCCCCTTAGAGGTGGAACAAGATGCCTGGGGGAATACACCGTGTAGGAAAAAGGACAGAGTGGATGGATTGACCCTTTCTAGAAGGAGACAGGTCACGTCATTTTGTGTTTGTAGGGAGTGGTGGGATCATGTTGTGCTGGTGGCCCCGGGAGGATGATAGGCAAGCCTGAACCCTGTGCCATATCTTCAGGCACCTGGAAGGTGCCCTTCCATAGTGTTCAGAGAGATTTGGACTGGAGTTTTCTAGATCTTAGGGAGGAGTGGGGAGAAGTGGTCTCAGCCAGAAAACTGTTGGGTGGGTTGGCTGTGACAGAGCATGTAGTGACAGCCCCTGGGTGGGCGAGGCTGGGGGCTACTGTAACTGCCACAGCCCAGAGCCCCTCAGCTCTCTCCCTAGAGATGGCTTGTCCATCAGTTCAGGTAGCTGTTGGCTTTGATTTAACAGGGGTGGGGGCAGATGAGGAAGTTCAGGCAACACAGGGCCTGGGTTTCCTGAGTTGTTCTGAATTGTTTGCCCTTTTGTGGAAGCTCAGGTCTTCAGACCCACTTCCTCTTGTCTGCTAGCTCATGGCCTGTCCTCTGCACTTTGTGTTACTGTGGAGATGAAGAATTTGCTCCTATTCCATTTATACTACCTCATGAATGGGGGGCAGGTGTGGATTCTTGCTGGTTCTCAGTGGAAGGGTCTGGAAAGGCTGGTTTCCTTTTCAGTAGAGGAAGGAGAGTAGCGCACAAATAGGAAGATGGTTCTCTTATTATTATTATTCAAGTTAGGATATGTGTCCTGAATGATGAGGTGCATGTGCTGTATCCCTTATTCCCCTTGACTAGAGACTGCATGAGGTCCTATTGAACAGGGATGAGTTCCAGACAACTTTGCCTCACCCGGCCCATGGCCCAAGAACCCCTGGTTTTTGGTTGGTCACTATGTTCAGTTATTGGGAGCTTAAAGGAGAAGGACCAGGGATGGGCTCCTTGTCCCACTACCTATTGTAACATGACCAGCAGCTGTGAAAATCCCTAGACACCTCCCCTGATAACCCTGCTGCTCGCCATTTGCTGGCTTTGTTCTAATCGTGTGTGGCTTTTGCTGGCTATGCAGTGACACTGTCTCAGGGGACTCCACCACTGCCTCTCAGACCTGCTCCCTGGGAACAGAGCTTCCTGAGTGGCAGCCAGGACCATCGAGTACTGCGGAAAGGGTGGCCCGAATCTGACCCCTATTTAGCACTTGCTGTGGGTGGTGCCAGGACAATCGCTTGCATGCTGGGTGTGATGAGTTATGGATTATCTTCAGGGTTTCTAGGGCGCTGGCTTGGGAAAGATTTCCATCCAGTGGTTTTGTTTTGTTATGTCTGAGCTGGGAAAGAAAGAGGTTTACAGGAGCTTCAGGAAAAGGAAGATTGAAGAGGAGATGGGGCCATAATATTTGGAAGCTTCTGGCTTCCTGTCGGCCTTCTGAGTGCCGAGCACTGCCCTGGGGTAGGCCCCTCACCTGTTGCTGAGCACGCTGAGGACCACCAAGCCGCTGAGAGACTCATCCCTGACCCATGGCTTGGGAGATGCCTGTGAGGCTGACAGGGTCTGCCAGGGACACCCGAGGGAGACCCTCGGGCAGTGAAGGCTTGGCTGTTACTTCTTGGGAGACAGGGGTCAGGGAGTCTTGGTGACCAGGGCCAGGCTCTCTAGTGGAGCGACTCTCCGTGGAGGAACAGAGCATCCGATGCACACTCAGGAACATTTGCAAGCTGCAGTTTCCCTGTCATACGCCCTTAGCTGTTGGGACTCCCCTCTGATTCCCCAGTGACTAGTGTGGACCTGGAGACCCCAGCTCATTCACCTCTTTCCTTTGTCTCCACAGCATACCCAGTGCTGGGAACGGGCGTGACCGTGAACCCCGGCACCTCCCTGTCTGTGTTCACAGCTCTGTCCTTCACCACACCCGCTCCCGGCCCAGCACACGGGCTGCTCCTTGTGACTGCAGGGGTTCCTCCAGGCGGCCCTCTGGTGCTGTCTACCTTCCCCAGCACACCTCTGGTGGCAGAACAGGATGGCTGCGGCCCGAGTGGGGCCGGGGCTTCCAACGTCTTTGTCCAGATGAGGACAGAGGTGGGGCCTGTGAAGGCCGCTCAGGCACAGACCTTGGTCCTAACTCAGGCCCCCCTCGTCTGGCAGGCTCCAGGCGCCCTCTGTGGAGGTGTCGTGTGTCCACCTCCCCTACTCCTGGCAGCTGCTCCTGTGGTGCCTGTTATGGCTGCCCAGGTGGTTGGGGGCACCCAGGCCTGTGAGGGAGGCTGGTCCCAGGGCCTTCCTCTTCCACCACCACCACCACCGGCTGCCCAGTTGCCCCCCATTGTGTCCCAAGGGAATGCTGGGCCATGGCCACAAGGGGCTCATGGAGAGGGCAGCCTGGCTTCCTCCCAGGCCAAGGCCCCGCCAGATGACTCCTGTAACCCCAGGAGTGTCTATGAGAACTTCCGACTCTGGCAGCACTACAAGCCCCTGGCCCGGAGGCACCTTCCCCAGAGTCCTGACACCGAAGCGCTTTCGTGTTTCCTCATGTGAGTGTCCTCGGGGCATTGGAGCTGGTCCTGCAGCTCACACGTAAAGAGGCTGCTGGATGGACGGGAGATCATGCTGTTGAGGGGAGCTTGCAGGACGGTTGTGAGGGTGATGGGCTGCACTATGGGAAGGTACATTTTCAACAATATTAATCTGGCTGCGGCTCAGGACAGACTGTCAGGGGCCTCATCTCAACTGCCCGTCACTGTCCCGTGAGTCCAGCCAATCCTTACTTTCAATAATTTTCACAACAATGTTTACAGAAGACCCAGGTCAGAGAGGGTTCCTGGTGTGACGTGAGCTACGGTTTGGGTTTAGGTCTTTGAGTACACACCCCAGTGCCTCCCCTTTAACCAAGTATTGATGGCCAGGAGCACCTCACATGGGGCCGGGGGGAGGAGCTGCAGGGCCCAGCAGGAACCTGGCACATGCCTGCAGTTCCGCTGAGGTCCAGTTAGCACAGTGGTGGTGGAGCCTGCACAGGGGGATGGTCTTGGGCCTTGCACTGGGGCTGATGCCGGGCAGTTATTTGCATCTTCACTCTCAATCCCTCCTAGAAAAAGGGACAATGATGCTTCATTCAGAGGATGGTGAAGAGATAACTTGAGCTCGCATATGACATGCATAGCACAATGCCTGGCACATGCTATGACACATTACATGACAGCAGTTATGATTACTGTCCAAATTACTATCATTATCAAGATTAGGCCATCTAGGAGAGCACTCCCGAAAGCCACGGGCTCCAGTGATAGCTCTGAGTGCACCATGAGTCCAGCAGCCCAGGGCCATGGACTGTGGTGACTGTGAGGCAGCAATGTCAGCATCTGGGAGAGTTTGTGGTTTCATTCCCAGTCCCTGCCTCTCTCCACCCTGCGGCACCTCTGTGACCCTGTGTTTCCCACTGAGGAGCAAACGGGAGCTTGAGCACATCCACCGTGCAACACACTGGCCATTCCCCTAGGGAAGTCCCCTGCCTGGGGTGTAGGTGGAAGGTGGCCCCATCTTCATCCCCAAAAATCTCGCTGTTCCCGCACCCTGGAACTGGTTGCATTCCTCCTTGGAGCGGAGTCCTGGTGCACTGGGGACCCTGATTCTTGGGGTGGAGCTGCCCCAGGCTGACAGGCCTTTGCCATGGCTCCTGTGGGAATGTGGGATCTGGACCTGCTGCTTGCAGTGGCGTGGACACCGCTCTGCTTTGGTTCTGGACGTGTGCTCCTGCTCCTCATGCTCCAGGGTCCTGAGGCTACGTCCCCAGGGGCTGCCTTCCTCCAGAGGCCCCAGGAAGCCAGTTAAATGCTCAGTCTTGGGGCCCTGGAACCTGCACTTTAACCCTCACCCCCAGGTCATTCTGTGTGCACGCTGTCTCAGTCAGCTCAGGCTCTGCCGTAACGAATGCCGTAGACTGGGTGCTTTATCAAGACACATTCATGTCTCCCAGTTCCAGAGGCCAGAAGTCCCAGATCAAGGTGACAGCAGATTGGGTGTCTGGTCAGGGCCCTCCTCCTGGCTGGAGAGAGCTGTCTCTGGCTATGTCTCCTCGTGGCTGAGAGCAAGACCCCGGCGTCTCCTTCTGCCCTTATCAGGGCTTGGATTCCATGACTGGGACCCACGCTCATGACCTGCTTTAACCCTGATTGCCTCCAAATACTGACACACTGGTGCTGAGGGCTTCAGCACAGGAATGTTGGAGACACACATGTTCCACCCATAGTACTGAGTCCACTTCTCAACACTGAGGACTCGAGGGGCAGTCAGAGAGGCCACTTGGTAGCTTGTGTTGATGTTTGATCTTGGGGGTGTGTCCTGGGGCCTGAGGAGCCCACATGGGGGAGAACAGGACAGGGACAGATGGCAGGACAGGTGTGGGGAGGACAGGGGCCAGGTGTTGGGACCAGGTGGGCTTGGGATGAAGGCTGGGCTTATAGACTGAGACTGACTGCACTGGTTTACAGCCCAGTTCTCCGATCTCTGGCCCGGCGGAAGCCCACCATGACCCTGGAGGAGGGACTGTGGCGGGCCATGCGGGAATGGCAGCACACGAGCAACTTTGACCAGATGATCTTCTACGAGATGGCGGAAAAGTGAGTCTGGGGTCCTGGGAGCAGGGCCCACGTGGCAGGGTGAGAGTGAATGACAGAGGCCCTGTGGCCATGGTGGCTTCTCAAAGTGGAGTATGAGGAGGGTGTGGAGAAACCCAGGACACTCTGGGCCCCTGGCTCC